>NC_053027.1:53275610-53379225 GCF_003073215.2 Triticum urartu
TCTTCTTTTCAAAAATTTCAAATTTCACTCACTGCAAGTTTGGACCAGATCTGACAAATTTGATGAAATTCATATCCACACTTCTCCAAAAATTCCACAAAAATTCAGGCAGCCTCCTGGTGCAATGAGAGACCACCCCACCAAGTTTCAGCTCAAGGAAAAATCCCTAGATGCCTAGATCATTCTGTTGAACACCTTGCATGCACTGTTCTGTTCATCTTCAGTTAATTCAGAAATTCAGTGTCGTTTTTCCTTCGTCAGACTTCGGTCACGCGGCCACAGTGCGCCCTGGCGCGTTGCACGCAGCCTCTTCCCCTTGACCAACACCCCGCACGCACGCTTGGCCGATTCCTGGCGTCGGAGGCGACGAGCCTCGCCGGCGTTGGAAGCTTCTGCGGTGGCTGCGCCTTCCGTGGCGGCCAGCGAGGGCCCGAGCCTGCTCGCCATGCCACCCGGCGCCGCCCAACGCCCCCTGGCTCTCCGCGTGTCCCTGTCATGCCAACGCACGCCCGTGGCACCGTCGCCGTGGCCTGGCAAGCACGGAACGTGCTCCCTGCCGCCGACGGGCCGCGCCACCCCGTTCCGTCAAGCTCGCCCTAAACACCCAAATCCTGGCTACTTTAGCACCCAAACGGACCCAGTGAACCCCCACGACGGCGCTCGACCCCTAAACCTCCCCGACCAATGCCCTGCGCCGCCGTAAACTTCGCCGGAGAACCCCGTTCTTGGCCACCGCCTCGGACCGCCTATAAAAAGGGGCCCCGAGCTCGCCCTCGAGCACGCACCATCACTACATCTCTCCAGCACCCCGCCAGGCCAACAGGGGGACCTCGAGGAGGTCTCCTCCCCCAGCTCCGGCCGCCCCGTTCCGCCTCGGCCTCCACCTCGATTCGCTCCGGTGGGGCCGTCTCCGGCACCCAAACCCCGTCAGTTACCCCCTCTAGCTACCAGAAGCCTAACACCCTCCTCAATTTGATCTCCGCAGCTCTCTCCGACGAGGCCCTCGATCACCAGAACCACCGTCCGTCGGAGCAAGGCTCGCCGTCGACGTGGTACTCGCCGGCGACCACCACCACCACCAACCGACGCGGAATGGCACCCTGAACACGGAGGTACTCTCCGATCCCCCTGCCTCGCCGTGGATCGCCGCCGGCGACCACCGCGGCTCTCGGGCACTGGCGAACTCTGCCGCCCCGTTTGAATATTCAAACCTGACGGGCGGGACCCGCCTGTCAGCCTCTCTATCCTGTCTGAGCGAAGCGTTTTCTGAAAACGTCTTCTACCAAATGCGTTTTCCCGCTGGGCCGGTGCATTCTTATTCGAGTCGTTTTCTGTTTTTGTAAGCTAGCCCCTGGGAACTTTCTGTTTCATTACAGATGAGTCCCTGGATTAAAACCCTTATAACTTTTTAACAGAAAGGAATTTTTGACTGATTCTTTTTCTGTCCTCTTCAAATTTTTGTCTAGTTTTTTATCATATTTATTTGAAAAATATTTGGTATAATTTTTGTGCACCTCACGGTATTCACGATAGCGTGTATATTTTCTTTATACCGTAGATACCGAAGGAGGTGACGGGACCGCAAACTTCAGCGAGCTAGGCTCCGACTACTCTGAACCAGGCAAGCATGTTTGAACTTTTGATATGATGATTGTTTTGGCATGTTTGCATTAAGTGGTTTATGGTATGTTGATGAACATACCGACGAATGTCATGTTACCTGCAACGATGAGGCAAGTGAGTTTCGAAAATCCATGAGTGGATGGATGTGAGTATGCATGGCCATGTGTTGGCATGAGGATGGGTAAGATGGCAGTGTTGTAGCATGCCAGGCTTATGCCAGACTATGTGACTTCAATGTCAACTCGTATCATTCCAGTTCCTTCCATTCTTCCTTCCTTGTACTACCACATGTTTTCCGCAAGGAATATGGCTTAGTAAGTTGTAAACCGCTTTCCTGGTACACACCAAAAAGGAGAGGCCGTGATGATGGTTCCATGGCCCTGGATTAAAGCCAGTCATCCGGTCAGGGGGCATGGGTGTTTTCGGTTGGGACCGAGAGCGGGGCACCCCTTAGAGCGCGGGTATATAAATTTGAGCCCATGCTATTCGAGATTGTGATCTCCCCGTCTCAAAAGTTTTTCTTGGACGATGTCTAGGGTGATTCCTAGAATCGAGAGGTAGGATGGGTGTGTACTGGTTAGCTGTGTTTTCTTCCGAAATACCGTAAACGGAACTAGTCCTTCGTGACTACAGAAATCCGTTGACTGTGGGAAAAATTTTGTACAAACTCTGCAGAGTCATATATTCCTTCGAATCATCTATTCCATGTCCAAGTTCGATATTATCTTATCCTGACCAAATGTCAGTTTTGATGACAGAGACTCCGGTGAATCGCATGAGTGCTAAGTCCGGTTAAATGATTATTCCTGTGGATGGACTAACCCGTTTATTTTCATGAATTGAATGTTTATTATGAGTATTATTTACCTGTGAATAAAAGCCCTTTCTGCGACGTCGCTCAGACGTCCGACTGTGGCATTGTTATATTTTACTTTCAATAAAAGCCCTTTATGTGATGTCGCTCAGACGTCCGACTGTGGCTTTTCTTTTAGAGCCCTTTATGTGGCGTCGCTCAGACGCCCGACTGTGGCATTTCTTTTAAAGCCCTTTATGTGGCGTCGCTCAGACTCCCGACTGTGGCATTTCTTTTAAAGCCCTTTATGTGGTGTCGCCTAGACGCCCGACTGCGGCGCGATTTATTTATTTACCTTCCTATCGAGGTGTCGCTTCTGACCCCGATTGGGTTTACAGTTATTTTGTTGGGTTTTCGAGCGGACTACCGCCGACTCCCTTTTTACCTGTCGTGTTTTTACAAATTAATGTGCCACTATTAAAAGCTAAACATGACGCATCCATGCATGCATTTGTTATATCTCACGTCCGAACTGTCTTGCGAGTACTTTCAAAGTACTCACCTGGCTTGTTGATTTGGCCAGATGCTGACGAAGGCGATCTCATGGATGAAGATTTTGATAGCGAGTCCGACGCCTAGAGGAATCCCAGTCAGTCTCGTACGACCCTGGATTTGGTCACTGTATTATATCCGCTTCCGCTACCAAATAAATTCATCGAGCCTCACCTCGACGCTTGATGAGATGCCAGTTTTAGAGTCTTGTATCTCTCTCCCCGCTGTGTTTTTCCACCACCGCCCTATCCTCGAGTCAGTAGTATGCCTCCACACCATTGTGTCATGTCCGCCATTATGTATAATTATTGGCGTGCTTGTAATAATTTGGTTGAGCAACCGTAGCTCGACCCTGTAATATATTTTATGCTACTGGCTTATTGGATCAAGAATTTGTCTACCGGTAAGGAGGATTTTTCTCATACTGGACCCAAAAGATTGGTTTCTCAATAAATATTTTTATTGGAAAATCGGTCGTGACAAGCTTGGTACCAGAGCCAGGCTGACTGTAGGAAGCCACTAGGTGCGATCGCTAATTGGTTATTAGCATGATTGAGCCATTTCATATTTTCTTGCAATTGTAGTCATTTTCTGTCAGTCAGCATAAATTTATGATCCGACCATGCAGAATTTTTGCCTACTTTTGTAGATGGCCGACAACAGCTGCGAGTCTCAGACCTTCGCCAACGTGCCCGATGGGTTCGTCAAGCTTCTCTCCTTCATCGTTCAGGTCGCGATGGGGCCATCTGTGCGCCCAGTCTTCACACTCTGCCAGCACCGAGTCAACGACAGTCTGACCATGCACCAGGCCGCGGTGCAGTTCAAGGGAGGGCCTGGTGAGTTACGCCGCTTCCGGTTCTTGGGAAGAGCCATGCCTATGGAGAGGCATGCTATGCAGTTGGCAGCCCGCGAGGCGATAGCTCGTCTCAGGGATGTCCTCCCCGTGATGAAGACTCGTCGTTACCGTTATCTTCCATGCCATGTGCCTTACACCTGTCACTACGCATTCTCCTGCCCCAGAGGAGAACAAGACGAGGCTTTTGAGATGCTTATCGAGTATCTCTGGGCCCTGGAGGAAGCCTTCGACAACCTGGTGGACGACTTCGTGGCTGCCCGCATGGACTCAGTCCATGGCTGTGCCGCCAACAGGAGGGAGCTCCTACCCACCGCACCGCCACTGACTTTTGTCTCGTCCTCAGCATCTTATGCACCTACTCGTCGCCTGCCTTCTACCGAAGAATTCAACCAAGCCATTGCGCCCACTCCAGCGCGCACTGCACCACCCTGCGCGCCCACTCCTATTCGTGTTGTTCCGCCCCTGGCGCCCGCTCCGTCCACCTAGCGCAACTCTACTCGTATGGAGCCTATCAGTGAGGAGGAAGTCGAGTCCCCAGCCTCGCTATGCCTCACCCTTGGCAGGGCAAAAGAGGTCGTCAACATCTCCGCCTGAGTACGCTTAGCCGCCATGCAATGTACCGCTTTGTATGATATGTTTATATGTACATAAGTTGTGAGAAGTAGCCTATTTGCGCATCATGTAGGATCTGGAGGAGTGCACTAGCCTAAATAACATGTCAGGATTATGTACGCATATCCTGAGTGATATATTGTATAATTAACGCCCGCGTGTAAGATATGTAATGAGCAGTCCTTCTCCGTGCGCAAATCGATATGTTTTTCTTAAGTAAGCTTGATTATTTAATTTTAATTGCCAGCATTATGCATTTCTGGAATTGTTTTTGCGACTCTTTTCGCTTTTCTTATGGGTTTTACAAAATATATCCCCAGAGTGAAAAATGTCTCGTCCTTGGACTCGCTCCATGCCAACTCCACCAGAGGAAAATTATGATACACAACCCAGCAACAAGTTCGCACAGGGACAGCCAAGCCAACAGGACAGTGAATCGGCACTTTCAAAAATGTGTCGCCTTTATGAGCAGAGTCAGCAACAACATCGGGAAATGATGAACCAAGTCATCAACATGGGAAATCACCATGACAGTATCCGCAGCATTCCAAGTTATCTGAGCTACAGAAGACACGTCCCCAAACATTTTCTCATACTGACAAGCCTCTGGAGGCCGAGGATTGGCTTCGAGATATGGAGAGAAAATTAATTATTGCAAAATGTTTAGATCTCGAGAAAGTACTATATGCTCCGCACTATCTCACAGGAGCAGCTGCATCATGGTGGGAGAATTTTCGGCACATGCACCCCAACGAAAATGATATAACCTGGGATGATTCCAAGGAAGGTTTCCGTGGTGCACACATTCCCAAGAGTATTATGAAAATCAAGAAGAGAGAGTTCGATGACCTCAAACAAAGGAACATGACAGTGTCAGAATACAACGGTCAATTTACTCTATTGTCTCGCTACGCCAATGAAGAACGTATGACTGAGAGCAAGAAGATGGAGAAATTCCTTGACGGTCTGGCGCCCGCGCTTAAATGCCAACTGGTCGTGCACACTTTTCCAGATTTTAAGACTCTAGTGGACAAAGGCATTACTCTGGAAAATGAGAGACGTAGCTTGGAGGATTTCCGCAAGCGAAAAAGAGACCAGACTACTCTTGCGCGCAACCACCGAAACAAGACAGATTTTCAGAAAAGTGGGACACACAAGCCTACGACAAAAGTCTCATGCTCAACCAAGAATTTTCATGCAAGGGACAAGGAGTTCACATATCGCCCAGGCGTTACTTGCTACGCTTGTGGAGAAGAAGGGCACCATGCCAAACAGTGCCCCAAGCCAAGGAACTCGACCCCGAAGCCAAACAATGGTGGAAATAATTCAGCGCCCAAGCGCAACAATTTCAACCCCAACAACAACCACAGGAAGGGTCATCTAAATCACGTGACCAAAGAAGAAGCACAAAACGCTCCGGATATCGTACTCGGTACGTTTCCTGTCAACACAATACCTGCAACGGTTTTGTTTGATTCTGGAGCTTCTCACTCATTCATTTCGAAAAGTTTTGCTTTGCAAAATAATTTTTCGATGTTTCCCTTGGAAAAATCCATGATCATCAAGTCCCCTGGGATTCAGCAAGTTACTCAGAGTAACTGTCAGAATGTGGTTATTGAGTTCGATGAAATTTTACGCCAATCTTATTGTGTTGGAAAATAAAGGACTGGATGTCATCCTAGGGATGGACTGGTTAACCACGAACAAAGGTTTTATTGACTGTTTCAACCGGACCGTAATTCTCACACACCACCACGGGAAGACAATAAAAGTATCAGCCAAGGAAAGAAAAATACCCCGGCAGCCGAGATTGAATAAGGTGGACATTTCTGAGTTAAACAAGGTTCCAGTGGTATGTGAATTTCCAGACGTATTTCCCGAAGAACTACCAGGCATGCCACCAGACCGAGAAATAGAATTCAGCATTGAGCTAGCACCAGGAACCACCCCCATATACAAGAAACCATACAGAATGGCACCATCCGAGTTGATTGAGTTGAAGAAACAAATAAAGGAATTACTGGACAAGGGATACATTCGAGCCAGCTCCTCACCTTGGGGATCACCAATTTTATTTGCCAAAAAGAAGGATGGAACACTAAGATTGTGCATAGACTACCGAGCACTTAACATGGTCATAGTCAAGAACAAATACCCGATGCCACGGATAAATGATTTATTTGATCAGCTCGCTCAGGCCAAGGTATTCTCAAAGATTGACTTAAGGTCAGGATACCATCAATTAAAAGTGCGAACAGAAGATATCCCCAAAACAGCCTTCACCTCCAGATATGGACTATATGAGTTCACAGTTATGCCTTTTGGATTAACAAACGCCCCCGCATATTTTGTTCACCTCATGAACAAAGTATATATGAAGTTTATGGACAAGTTCGTTGTGGTATTTATCGACGATATTCTGATATACTCCAAGACACCAGAAGAGCACGCGGAACATCTCAGGATTGTGCTAGGAGAACTCAGGAAACATCAATTGTATGCCAAGTTCAGTAAGTGCGAATTTTGGCTAAGACAAGTAGGCTTTCTAGGCCACGTGCTGACCCAAGACGGTATCGCAGTGGACCCGGAGAAAGTCAGGGCCATACTTGGCTGGAAGTCACCAGCCAGCGTAACGGACATACGAAGTTTCTTGGGAATGGCAGGATATTACCGCAGATTTATTGAAGGATTCTCCACCCTAGCCAAGCCAATGACGCAGTTACTCAAGAAGGACAAGAAGTTTGAATGGACAGAAGCCTGCGAAAAAAGTTTCCAAGAGTTAAAACGGAAATTAACAACAGCACCGGTATTAATTGTGCCAGACATACACAAGAATTTTGAGGTGTATTGTGACGCATCCCGAAAAGGCCTCGGGTGCGTGTTGATGCAAGAAGGCAAGGTTGTCGCATACACTTCACGGCAACTCCGCAAGCATGAGGAAAATTATCCCACTCATGACTTAGAAATGGCAGCAGTCATTCATGCACTTAAGGAATGGAGGCATTTCTTACTTGGGAATCGATGTGAAATATACACGGACCATAAAAGTCTCAAATATATTTTCACACAGCCAGAACTAAACTTACGGCAACGACGCTGGTTGGAATTGGTAAAGGATTATGATGTTGGTATCCACTATCATCCAGGGAAAGCAAATGTAGTGGCCGATGCTCTTAGTCGGAACCCCAGCTCCGACGAAAATAGTCTGCAAAGCTTGAGACCTGAATTCCAACAAGAATTTGCCAAACTCAACTTGTTAATGATCGCGGAAGGCACCATATCAAACTTGGAAATAAAGCCCGACCTTGTGGAAAGAATTAAAGAAGCTCAGCCTTGTCACCCCAGCATTGAAGGAATTAAAAGAAAGGTGAGTATGGGCAAGGCCTCGGAGCTCGTCATAGGCGATGATGGAATATTACGGTACGGAGAGAGACTCTGCGTACCAAACATAGAGGACCTCAAACAGAAAATCCTAGCTGAAGCACACACCACCCCATATTCGATCCACCCTGGAGGAACCAAAATGTATAAGGATATTCAGGAAAGATTTTGGTGGCACGGTATGAAGAGGGACATAGCCACATTCGTTGCATGTTGCGATTCCTGTCAACGCATAAAAGTTGAGCATCAAAAACCAGCCGGACTACTGCAACCAAACAAAATACCTGAGTGGAAATGGGATGAAATAGGGATGGATTTTATTGTCGGACTACCTCGGTCACGACACGGGAATGACGCCATATGGGTCATCACCGACAGGTTAACCAAGGTGGCACACTTTATTCCAGTGAAGACAACCTACAACACTCAGAGGCTTGCCAGGATTTATCTCTCCCATATAGTTTGTCTGCATGGAGTCCCGAAGACTATAATATCCGACAGAGGCACTCAATTTGTCTCGAGATTCTGGGATCATTTACAACAGGCTCTGGGAACTCAACTGGCCTTTAGTACAGCCTACCATCCCCAGACTGATGGACAGACTGAACGTGTAAACCAAATTTTAGAAGACATGCTGAGAGCATGCGTCCTCACCTATGGAACCAGTTGGGAAGAAAGTCTGCCATATGCTGAATTCGCATACAACAACAGCTACCAGGCCAGCCTGCAAATGGCACCTTTTGAAGCCCTATACGGACGGAGATGTCATACCCCGCTAAATTGGTCAGAGGCCGCAGACAGCCGTATCTTCGGCCCAGACATGCTCAAAGAAGCCGAGGAAAGGGTCAAGCTAATCAGGGACCGACTCAAGACCGCTCAAAGCCGACAGAAGAGTTATTACGATCAGAAACATCGTGGGGTCAATTTTGAACCCGGTGAATTTGTGTACCTACGAGTATCGCCTATGAGAGGACTACAACGGTTTAAAATTAAGGGGAAGTTAGCACGAAGATTCATCGGACCATTCTGCATAGTGGCACGAAGAGGCACCATAGCCTACCAGCTAGACTTACCCGAAGAATTATCCGATGTCCACAACGTGTTCCACGTTTCGCAATTAAGGAAGTGTGTAAGCAAACCAGAGAAGCAAGTATCCCATGAGAGCATTGACGTGCAACCAGACCTCACCTATCGGGACCGTCCAGTAAAAACATTAGAGGAGTCTGAAAGGAGAACCCGACAGAAAACCATCAAGTTTCTCAAAGTTCAGTGGAGCAACCACACCGAAAGCGAAGCAACCTGGGAAAAGGAGGATTTCCTTCGGACAGAGCACCCACACTTATTTCAGGATCAGCTGAAATCTCGGGGACGAGATTTTTCCTAAGGGGGTTGGTGTTGTGTGTGACACTCCAAAAATTTTTATTTGGTTTTCAGCAAAAACTTTGTGGTTTTTGAAAAGAGGCCATTTAAAATTTTCCAGAAAACCTTCCTCTTAAAAACTTCATTGGCAAGGATTTTTTTTTGTATCTTCTTCAAAATATGGTGTTTGATCATTTAAAACTCTTTCTCTGATGGTTTCCTTCTCATAATGTATTTTTGGAAATTACTCTTTTCTTACAAAAAGAACTCTGTGAATTTTGAGGATTTTCTTATCTTGAAAACCACCCATGGTTCTACCATGTCTCCTATAGTAGATCTTCTCAAAATCCCTCCCTCCACCTTTGAACTTTCTAATTTCTCTATCTCAACAAGTCCAAACAAGTTTTGGATTTTATTTCAATTATTTTATCTCCCAAATCATTTCTGCCAATTATTTTGAGCCTAAGTGATTTTCAAAGCAAGTACCTCATTGCCTTTGAATTTTCACCTCAAACCAACTCCCTTGGTTATGTGTTGAAGGATGGATATAGCTGGATGTAGGATTTGTTAGTTTTGGGTGAGATATTATGCTTCCCCTGTATCCCCAACACCTGATTGCATAACTAGAAAGTTTCGGGAGTTTATAAGTGGGAATTCAAGTAGCTCTTAGGATATCTTTCCGACAGATGTATGATATGAAATTGGGGTTCGACGTCTAGTGGTCCGCCTATCCACAGTTGGTTTTACAGTGGTCTCGTTGTGTCTTAAAGAGTCCTTGGCTATGCCGACTCGGGGACGCTTCGTATGTCATGTGCACTGCCTTGTACATGATGGTGCTATACGATCGAGCCCGTGTAGGCCCCACCACAAAAACTTTGGACGAAATTTCTATCATATGTTTGTTCTGGCTTATTCTGCTAGCCAATCCTTTGTTTTGTTTTTTGAGTTGTGGTATTCGAGTTGCTTCAAAGTCAAATGTTGATTCCATACCTTTCTTAAGTGGTGTTCTCATATTTCTATGCGAATACTAATCCTTCTCGATCATCGAGTTTGTCATTTCAATTTCTTCTCAACCGGTGAGCTTCCCTTCAAGTGGATCCGTTCATTTTTGACATCCGCAAGATCACCTCTTGTTTTTTACCAACGTTGTTCGTTTCATCCGTCCTCAAGTTGCCTTTGTTTTTTCCCGCCCACCCACCCTTTTTCTTCAATGATTCAGATTTCTTGATCAAGTATCATCTTATGGATGTGAAGTCTCTCCATTCTTTTCTGTCAATGTTCTTACCCGGTGATTCTCATGAAGATTCTAACGAAGCTTCTAGTTCATAATTCTTCGTTCTCTTTTATCCGATGAATTCAATTCAAGCTTTGTCAATTATATCCTTTCCTCGTTTCAAATACTTTCTCATGCCGGTACACCTCTTAATCATCCATTTCGCCCTATTCAATTATTCCGGAGTGCTAAAGATATCTCAGAAGGATCGTCTTGTCATTCAAGATTCGTTCAACCTATTTGGACGATGTTTATCTCATTCAAGCCTTTTAATTCAACCGGTGCATTCTCTCTTTTAAATCATTCTATGGTGTTTCTTTTGAGTGGGCCCAAACCCACAGGTCTTTTTCCAGGATCTTACCCGGAGTTAGTCTCAAATTCATTTCAAAGATTGACATAAAAATGATTTATCATCAGTCAAATGCCTTTCTCCAAGATCGGTTAAATTCTTTTCATCGTTGGCTCAATCTCTTTGCTTTTGATTCTTTCGGAGTGTCTCAATAATTCATGATGGTGTTTCTCGTCATCATTCTCAACATTTGAAGACCGACGAAGAGTTTCTCTTCAATCATATCCGTTCTCGTGAAGATTCACAATTCTAGCTTGATGCCATCCTCTCATAATTGTTTTCAATTGCGAGAATCCTTTTTCACCCATCCGGAGTAATTCAGGGTATTTTCAGTTTGATTCTCTAGAGCCCATCATCTCATAATTACTCGTTCCCAGCTTTCAATTATCGTTCTCCTAATCATACCGGTGCAAAGATCAAATATCCTCTAAACAGTTCTTGATCTCTTCGTTCTCATGTATCTAAATCCCCCTTAAGCTTCTTCGTTCATTTGCTAATTCTCCCCAGTGTTTCTTTATCTTTTCTTCGTTCATTTTCAATTCTTACGGTGGTTCATTCAAGATTTCTCTTCCTTCGTTTATCATATCAATTTATCCGTTGTCACAATCCTACCGGTGGTTCGTTGAAGACTTTCTCAAGTTGGCGCTATATCTACCTAAATCCTTTCTACGAGAATAAATCGTATGCGATCCGTTGCTTGTCATCAATCTAAATTGGGGAAGGTTAAGCATAATGTAATTCTTATTCTTGTTTCTTCGAGTAAATTCAATTCTTGCTTTCCGGAGGTTCATCGAGTAAATCCATCTATTCATTGCAAGTCTTCGCCGTGTGTTTTTCAATTTCTCTTTCATTTCGATTGATCATTCTTTTGTTACCGAAGTTCTTCATGGAGGTTCTACATGATGTTTCATCTAAGATTTAATTCCTTTTCGAAGTGTTCATTGAGACTCTTTTCAGAGGAGCTCAATCATTCTTCATCTTGCAATCCGGAGTGCAATTCTTTCTACAGTATCATTGGAGGAGGTATTATGTCACTCTAGACAATATGAGTTCATGTTTCATGATACAACAATTGTCAAGAATGTAGTTAAACCCACCAATTACTTCGAGCATGAGCTCTTCTCAATCCATCAATCGCTTTGTTGGAGTTATCTTGGGTTATATTTCACCTAAAGCTTTCCCTCAGAATTGTTGCTAGTTATGGTGCTTATAAATCACCCGAGTTCTTCATTTATCCTCCCGGTGAAATAAGTTTCTTGTCTCCTTGTTCATATCAATCCAATCTTGTTTTCATTTATGGCAGGTTTTCACCTCAAGTTCTTGAGATATTTTCCATAAGACCTCAATAAGCCTGTTCTTTTCGTTGTTGATTTCCCAACAACTCCGTTCAATCCTTCTTTTTATGGATGCTCTCCCAAATTCATTTCAGGCAGAACTTGTTGTCTTCTTCTCTGTTCTTTTGTTTCCATTCTTATATTTCTTCCGGAGGCATTGTGATGATGCTCTCTTCACTAATCATCTCGTATTGTGAAGTTCATGTTCTTTCTTTTTCTTATCCATCCAACCGGAGTGTCGTGTTTTCATTCGAGCTCTCTCATATTATCAAATTTTGACCCCCTTCTCAACCAGAGTGCTGTCTGAGATCTTTCTTACCCTCTTGTGCAATTCTTTCAATAGTTCCGAAGACAGTGTGTTGTTGATTTCATCAAGCATACTCTCTTCTTGTCAAGTTCTTATTCAATCCCTTCTCTTTTCAGTCGGAATGTTGCCCAAATTATATCATTATTTTTCCTTCTCTATCTTGTTTTAACCGGAGTGTCATTTTTATCTTTCCTCTTCTAACCGGAGTCTCATCCAAGTGCTTTCGTTTTGCAAAGTTTATATTCTTTACCTTCCATGTCCAACCGGAGTGTTGTCGTAATTGATCCTTATCGTTCCTGTACATCTCGTTTCAATCGGAGTTCTTGCATGTACCTATTGTCCATCGTAACACTTCTCTTATGTCCTTCAACCTACAAGGGTCTAGTAAGGTTCCTTGTTCCTCTTCCCTAACGGAGCTTTCAACTTTGTTCACCTTCATTGTATTCTTTTCTCAAATTTGTTCAACCTTTCAAGGTTCATTGGTTTCATTCGTTTGTCAAACAAGCAACTTAGTTTTACCTCTTCTCTTCCTTTTCCGTTTCCTCCGATGCCATTCTAGATCTCGGGACGAGATCCTCTCGTAGTGGTGGAGTGTTGTGACGCCCCGAGACCGATGTGCCAGGTGTCTTCCAGTTATTCGTTGTTGTTGCCTTGTCTTTTGCTTGCGTGTCGCATCTTGTCATGTCATCATGTGCATTGCATCGTCATGTTTTCAAAACTTGCATTCGTTCGGGTTCCCCCACTTCTGTCCGTTGTCCGTTCTGTGCCCAGACACTCTTGCACGCGCTCGCGGCATGTCCGAAATATTATTTTATAAGTGGCCAGAAAATGTTCTCGGAATGGGATGAACGTTGGCGTGTGGTCTTATTATAGTGTAGATAGACCGCCTGTCATGTTTCATCACATTCGGAGTTCGTTTGACGCCCCAACGATTAACTATATGTTTTGTTCTAGTTGATCAGTAGTGGAGCCCAGTTGGGGTCGATCGGGGATCTGTGTAGCATTTGGGGTAGTCTTCTTTTATTTTGGCTCCGTAGTCGGGCCTTGATTGTAACTGGTTGATGTAATGCTTTATTCATGTATTGTGTGAAGTGGTGATTGTAAGCCAACTATGTATCTCTTTCCCTTATGTATTACATGGGTTGTGTGAAGATTACCTCACTTGCGACAGTGCTTTCAATGTGGTTATGCCTCTAAGTCGTGCTTCGACACGTGGGAGATATAGCCGCATCGAGGGCGTTGCAATATGAATGCCTCCGGCGGTGTACCGAGACATGCAATGAATCAAGAGTGACATGTATGAAATAATTATGCATGGTGGCCTTGACACAAATACGATGTCAACTACATGATCATGTGAGGCAATATGACTATGATGAAGTGTGTCATAATAAACGGAATGGTGGAAAGTTGCATGGCAATATATCTAGGAATGACTATGGAAATGCCATAATAGTTAGGTATGGTGGCTGTTTTGAGGAAGATATAAGGAGCCTTATGTGTGATAGAGCGTATCATATCACGGGGTTTGGATGCACCGGTGAAGGTTGCACCAACTCTTGAGGTGAGAAAGGGCAATGCACGGTACCAAAGAGGCTAGCAATGATGGAAAGGTGAGAGTGCGTATAGTCCATGGACTCAATATTAGTCATAAAGAACTCACATACTTATTGCAAAAATCTACAAGTCATCAAAAACCAAGCATTACGTGCATGGTCCTAGGGGGATAGATTGGTAGGAAGAGACCATCGCTCGTCCCCAACCGCCACTCATAAGGAAGACAATCAAAGAACACCTCATGCTTCAAATTTGTTACACAATGGTTACCATACGTGCATGCTACGAGACTTGCAAACCACAACATATGTATTTATAAAGTTCACAACTACTCACCTAGCATGACTCTAATATCACCATCTTCATATCTCAAAACAATCATCAAGTATCAAACTTCTCATAGTATTCAATGCACTTTATATGAAAGTTTTTATTATATGCCTCTTGGATGCATATCATATTAGGACTAAATTCATGACCAAAGAAAATTACCATGCTGTTCTAAAAGACTCTCAAAATAATATAAGTGAAGCATGAGAGTTCATCTATTTCTATGAAATAAAACCACCACCGTGCTCTAGAAAGATATAAGTGAAGCACTAGAGCAAATGACAAACTACTCCGAAAGATATAAGTGAAGATCAATGAGTAGTCGAATAATTATGCAACTATGTGAAGACTCTCTAACATTTAAGAATTTAAGATCTTTGTATTTTATTCAAACATCAAGCAAAAGAAAAGAAAATAAAATGACTCTCCAAGCACAACATATATCATGTGGTGAATAAAAATATAGCTCCAAGTAAAGTTACCGATGAACGAAGACGAAAGAGTGGATGCCTTCCGGGGCATCCCCAAGCTTAGGCTGTTGGTTGTCCTTTAATATTACCTTGGGGTGCCTTGGGCATCCCCAAGCTTAGGCTCTTGCCACTCCTCGTTCCATAGTCCATCGAATCTTTACCCAAAACTTGAAAACTTCACAACACAAAACATAACAGCAAACTTGTATCCTCCGTTAGTATAAGAAAATAAATCACCACCTAGGTACTGTTGTGAACTAATTATAAATAAATATTGGTGTAATATATACTGTATTCCAACTTCTCTATGGTTCATAACCTCCATACAACTCATAGAGTCATCAAAATAAGCAAACAACACGTAGAAAACAGAATCTGTCAAAAACAGAATAGTCTGTAGTAATATGTATCAAACGTATACTTATGGAAATCAAAAAATTATGAAATAAACTTGTGGACGTGAGGAATTTTTCTATTAATCATCTGAAAAAAGAATCAACTTAATATCACTCTCCAGTAAAACATGGTAGCTAATCTCATGAGCACTAAAGTTTCTTTTTACAGCAAGATCACAAAGACTTCACCTAAGTCTTCCCAAAGGTTCAACTTGGCACAAACACTAATTAAAACATAAAAAACACAATCATAAAAGAGGCTATATGAATTATTTATTACTAAACAGGAACAAAAAGCAAAGAACAAAAATAAAATTGGGTTGCCTCCCTGCAAGCACTATCGTTTGACGCTCCTAGCTAGGCATGATGATTTCAATGATGCTCACATAAAAGATGAGAATGAAACATAAAGAGAGCACCATGAATAATATGACTAGCACATGTAAGTCTAACCCACTTCCAATGCATAGGGATTTTTTGAGAAAACAATTTATGGGAACAAGAATCAACTAGCGTAGGAAAGCAAAACAAGCATAACTTCAAGATTTTAAGCACATAGAGAGGAAACTTGATATTATTGCTATTCCTACAAGCATATATTCCTCCCTCATAATAATTTTTAGTAGCATAACGAATGAATTCAACAATATAACCATCACATAAAGCATTCTTTTCATGATCTACAAGCATAGAATTTTTATTACTCTCCACATAAGAAAATTTCTTCTCATTCAGAATAGTGAGAGTATCATAAGAAACTCGAATACTATAAATTGTTTCCATATTTAAAGAATAAAATTCAGAAAAAGGGTAATCATAGTTTTTTTTGAATGAACACTGTGAGGCAATAGTCCCACAGCCTTTTATTAAAACTTGGGCCCAAAAAGTACAAAGAAGTTCAGAGAAAACTAACTATGGGACAGGAGACCTACCTATACCTGTACAAATATACAAATATACAATAACATATGCCACATGATTAAGGCAAAGCATTAATCCAGTCCAAGAGAAGTTGCTTGATCGAGGCCTTCATCCTATAGGAGTGCAGAGTAATGTCATGGATGAATTTGGCTTTCCATCTACCAAACGTTGGCCTAATATGCCTGAAGATCTTGTCATTCCTCGTGATCCAAATACTCCAGGCAGCAAGGTAAACTACCTCAAAGAAGAAGGGGTGGTTAAAGCTTCTCTTGGCAGGTAAGATGCATTCACGAGGAGCTAGCCCTGCGTACCAGGTAATCTGCAGGTAATTCCAAACTCTTATGCTGAAAGAGCATTGAAAAAATAGATGGTATCTGTCCTCATGCAATTGGGCCACACACAGCGGGCATAAATTGTCATCCTCCTCTGATCGCCAATGTGTTCTAAGCAACATATCCCTCGTATTGAGCCTATCATTAAGCATCAACCAAGCAAAAACTTTTATTTTCATAACACACTTGCTCTTCCATATCCATTTGCAGGGGTCATCATCAGGTAGGTGAGCATGGGCCATAATGTAAAAACTCTTAGCAGAGTATTGGCCATTACCAGGTGTCCAAGACCAAGTATCAGGTTCAAGAGGCCTCCTTTGCAAGGTTGATAGATCAGAATTTAGAGACACCAGTTCATCCATTGCTTCCTGGGATAAAGGCAATTGGAAGTAGGTTGAAATATCAAATTCCTCAATGAAATTTCTGACAGAAATCTTATCATCCAGTTTGAAGGAAAACAACCTAGGGAATCTCTCTTTAATTGGTTGGTGGCTTCCACCTAAGATCCATGTATCATGCCAAAAGAGAGAGCTGTTTCCATCATTGATTGTGATAATACAATTATTTCTATAAATGTCATTTAACTTCATGATATCCCACCACCAAAAGGATCCACACCGGAAAGTTGCATGGGGGACCACTCCATTATAGTAAGTGTCCCAGATCAAGGAAACCCATGGTATATCAGCCTTGCTATAGAACTTGTGTAGGTGTTTGGTGAGCAAGGCCTTATTCTGGATTGCAAGGTTTAATATACCCATGCCTCCCTTATCTTTTGGTTTACAAACCATTGGCCAAGCAGCTAAAGATTGTTTAGGTGTATCAGAGTTTCCTCTCCATAAACATTGCCTCATTATTCTTTCTAACTAAGTAATGATAGCAGATGGCAAGCTAAGATTGCAAAGGAAATAAATTGGCAAGGAGGTAAGAATAGACACTAGCAGTTGCAATCTAGCCCCCTGAGAGAGGAGGGAGGAGCTAGCAGAGAGCCTTCTTTCCACTCTGTCCACCACGGGTACTATGTCTTGCACCCTTGGCTTTGTGGTGCCCACAGGTAAACCTAGATAGGTGAAAGGAAGAGACCCAACCTGACATCCAAATATTGCAGCCAATCTGGTGGTTTCTTCCTGTGTGACATTAATTGGCAGAATGCAAGACTTCTGAAAATTGACTTTCAAACCAGTTGATTTGGAGAAGGCCAGCAGCATTGCTTGAGAGCTAGAAGTTGGACTTCATCAGCTTGAATGATTAACAAGGTGTCATCTGCATACTGGACTATTGGAAAATCTGGGTCATTAGAAAGAATTGGGAGATGAAGTAGCCCTGTTGCAGCATTTGGTTGACTACAGATTGGAGAAGGTCAGCAGCAATGACAAACAGAAAGAGGAGAAAGAGGGTCCCCTTGCCTAACACCACGTTTGTAAACAAATTGTTTGCCAGACTGTGACACTCCAAAAATTTTATTTGGTTTTCAGCAAAAACTTTGTGGTTTTTGAAAAGAGGCCATTTAAAATTTTCTAGAAAACCTTCCTCTTAAAAAAAACTCCTTTGGCAAAGATTTTTATTTTTGTATCTTCTTCAAAATATGGTGTTTGATCATTTAAAACTCTTTCTCTGATGGTTTCCTTCTCAAAATATATTTTTGGAAATTATTCTTTTCTTACAAAAAGAACTCTGTGAATTTTGAGGATTTTCTTATCTTGAAAACCAACCATGGTTTTACCATGTCTCCTATAGTAAATCTTCTCAAAATCCCTCCATCCACCTTTGAACAATCTAATTTCTCTATCTCAACAAGTTCAAACAAGTTTTGGATTTTATTTCAATTATTTTATCTCCCAAATCATTTCTGCCAATTATTTTGAGCCTAAGTGATTTTCAAAGCAAGTACCTCATTGCCTTTGAATTTTCACCTCAAACCAACTCCCCTGGATTGTCTTTAGTACCCACAACCTAGAACCATCTTGATCCACCTTCTTCTTTTCAAAAATTTCAAATTTCACTCACTGCAAGTTTGGACCAGATCTGACAAATTTGATGAAATTCATATCCACACTTCTCAAAAAATTCCACAAAAATTCAGGCAGCCTCCTGGTGCAATGAGAGACCACCCCACCAAGTTTCAGCTCAAGGAAAAATCCCTAGATGCCTAGATCATTCTGTCGAACACCTTGCATGCACTGTTCTGTTCATCTTCAGTTAAGTTCAGAAATTCAGTGTCGTTTTTCCTTCGTCAGACTTCGGTCACGCGGCCACAATGCGCCCTGGCGCGTTGCACGCGGCCTCTTCCCCTTGACCAACACCCCGCACGCACGCTTGGCCGATTCCTGGCGTCGGAGGCGACGAGCCTCGCCGGCGTTGGAAGCTTCTGCGGTGGCTGCGCCTTCCGTGGCGGCCAGCGAGGGCCCGAGCCCGCTCGCCACGCCACCCGGTGCCGCCCAACGCCCCCTGGCTCTCTGCTTGTCCCTGCCATGCCAACGCACGCTCGTGGCACCATCGCCGTGGCCCAGCAAGCACGGAACGTGCTCCCTTCCGCCGACGGGCCGCGCCACCCCGTTCTGTCAAGCTCGCCCTAAACACCCAAATCCTGGCTAGTTTAGCACCCAAACGGACCCAGTGAACCCCCACGACGGCGCTCGACCCCTAAACCTCCCCGACCAATGCCCTGCGCGCCGTAAACTTCACCGGAGAACCCCGTTCTCGGCCACCGCCTCGGACCGCCTATAAAAAGGGGCCGCGAGCTCGCCCTCGAGCACGCACCATCACTACATCTCTCCAGCACCCCGCCAGGCCAACAGGGAGACCTCGAGGAGGTCTCCTCCCCCAGCTCCGGCCGCCCCGTTCCGCCTCGGCCTCCACCTCGATTCGCTCCGGTGAGGCCGTCTCCGGCGCCCAAACCCCGTCAGTTACCCCCTCTAGCTACCAGAAGCCTAACCCCCTCCTCAATTTGATCTCCGCAGCTCTCTCCGACGAGGCCCTCGATCACCCGAACCACCGTCTGCCGGAGCAAGGCTCGCCGTCGACGTGGTACTCGCCGGCGACCACCACCACCACCAACCGACGCGGAATGGCACCCTGAACACGGAGGTACTCTCCGATCCCCCTGCCTCGCCGTGGATCGCCGCCGGCAACCACCGCGGCTCTGGGGCACCGGCGAACTCTGCCGCCCCGTTTGAATATTCAAACCTGACGGGCGGGACCCGCCTGTCAGCCTCTCTATCCTGTCTGAGCGAAGCATTTTCTGAAAACGTCTTCTGCCAAATGCGTTTTCCCGCTGGGCCGGCGCATTCTTATTCGAGTCGTTTTCTGTTTTTGTAAGCTAGCCCCTGGGAACTTTCTGTTTCATTACAGATGAGTCCCTGGATTAAAACCCTTATAACTTTTTAACAGAAAGGAATTTTTGACTGATTCTTTTTCTGTCCTCTTCATATTTTTGTCTAGTTTTTTATCATGTTTATTTGAAAAATATTTGGTATAATTTCTGTGCACCTCATGGTATTCACGATAGCGTGTATATTTTCTTTATACCGTAGATACCGAAGGAGGTGACGGGACCGCAAACTTCACCGAGCTAGGCTCCGACTACTCCGAACCAGGCAAGCATGTTTGAACTTTTGATATGATGATTGTTTTGGCATGTTTGCATTAAGTGGTTTATGGTATGTTGATGAACATACCGATGAATGTCAGGTTACCTGCAACGATGAGGCAAGTGAGTTTCGAAAATCCATGAGTGGATGGATGTGAGTATGCATGGCCATGTGTTGGCATGAGGATGGGTAAGATGGCAGTGTTGTAGCATGCCAGGCTTATGCCAGACTATGTGACTTCAATGTCAACTCGTATCATTCCAGTTCCTTCCATTCTTCCTTCCTTGTACTACCACATGTTTTCCGCAAGGAATATGGCTTAGTAAGTTGTAAACCGCTTTCCTGGTACACACCAAAAAGGAGAGGCCGTGATGATGGTTCCATGGCCCTTTATTAAAGCCAGTCATCCGGTCAGGGGGCATGGGTGTTTCCGGTTGGGACCGAGAGGGGGGCACCCCTTAGAGCGCGCGTATATAAATTTGATCCCATGCTATTCGAGATTGTGATCTCCCCGTCTCAAAAGTTTTTCTTGGACGATGTCTAGGGTGATTCCTAGCATCGAGAGGTAGGATGGGTGTGTACTGGTTAGCTGTGTTTTCTTCCGAAATACCGTAAACGGAACTAGTCCTTCGTGACTACGGAAATCCGTTGACTGTGGGAAAAATTTTGTACAAACTCTGCAGAGTCATATATTCCTTCGAATCATCTATTCCATGTCCAAGTTCGATATTATCTTATCCTGACCAAATGTCAGTTTTGATGACAGAGACTCCGGTGAATCGCATGAGTGCTAAGTCCGGTTAAATGATTATTCCTGTGGATGGACTAACCCGTTTATTGTCATGAATTGAATGTTTATTATGAGTATTATTTACTTGTGAATAAAAGCCCTTTCTGCGACGTCGCTCAGACGTCCGACTGTGGCATTGTTATATTTTACTTTCAATAAAAGCCCTTTATGTGATGTCGCTCAGACGTCCGACTATGGCTTTTCTTTTAAAGCCCTTTATGTGGCGTCGCTCAGACGCCCGACTGTGGCATTTATTTTAAAGCCCTTTATGTGGCGTCGCTCAGACGCCCGACTGTGGCATTTCTTTTAAAGCCCTTTATGTGGCGTCGCTCAGACGCCCGACTGTGGCATTTCTTTTAAAGCCCTTTATGTGGTGTCGCTCAGACGCCCGACTGTGGCATTTCTTTTAAAGCCCTTTATGTGGTGTCGCCTAGACGCCCGACTGCGGCGTGATTTATTTATTTATCTTCCTATCGAGGTGTCGCCTCAGACCCCGATTGGGTTTACAGTTATTTTGTTGGGTTTTCGAGCGGACTACCGCCGACTCCCTTTTTACCTGTCGTGTTTTTACGAATTAATGTGCCATTATTAAAAGCTAAACATGACGCATCCCTGCATGCATTTGTTATATCTCACGTCCGAACTGTCTTGCGAGTACTTTCAAAGTACTCACCTGGCTTGTTGATTTGGCCAGATGCTGACGAAGGCGATCTCATGGATGAAGATTTTGATAGCGAGTCCGACGCCTAGAGGAATCCCAGTCAGTCTCATACGACCCTGGATTTGGTCACTGTATTATATCCGTTTCCGCTACCAAATAAATTCATCGAGCCTCACCTCGACGCTCGATGAGATGCCAGTTTTAGAGTCTTGTATCTCTCTCCCCGCTGTGTTTTCCACCACCGCCCTATCCTCGAGTCAGTAGTATGCCTCCACACCACTGTGTCATGTCCGCCATTATGTATAATTATTGGCGTGCTTGTAATAATTTGGTTGAGCAACCGTAGCTCGACCCTGTAATATATTTTATGCTACTGGCTTATTGTATCAAGAATTTGTCTACCGGTAAGGAGGATTTTTCTCATACTGGACCCAAAAGATTGGTTTCTCAATAAATATTTTTATTGGAAAATCGGTCGTGAGACAAACACACCATTTAATAAGATGGAAGAAGATCCAGATGAGAATAGCTCCTTAATCCATCCAATCCATTTTGCATCAAATCCCTTATATTTCAACATCAGCAGAATCAGGTCATGTTCAACAGTATCAAAAGCCTTAGCAAAATCCAACTTGATGATAAGGATGGGTCTTTTGGACTGATGGCATTGATGTAAATATTCCAAGCTCCAAGCAATGCAATCCTGAATAGACCTTGACTTAAGGAAGCCATATTGATTTTTATGGATGCATTTGAGGATGACTTTCTGCAGTCTATTAGCCAGAAGCTTAGTCAGGAATTTCAGACAAGTATTTGTGAGAGAGATTGGCCTAAAAAGGGTAATCTTAGTCATGACATGTTTTATAAATATAATCATCACTACTTTTTATAGCATAAGTATCATCACAATAATTATCATAAGTAGCAACTTTGTTCTCATAATCATTTGGAACCTCTTTCAAAATAGTGGATTCTTCACTAAATAAAGTCATGACCTCTCCAAATCCACTTTCATAATTATCGAAATAATATTCAACATCCTCCAAAATAGTGGGATCATTACTTACTAAAGTTGACACTCTTCCAAACCCACTTTCATCAATATAATTATCATAAATAGGAGGCATGCTTTCATCATAATAAATTTGCATATCAAAACTTGGGAGGTTAAAATATCATCTTCATAAAACATAGCATCCCCAAGCTTGGGACAAACATTAATTGCAGCAAATAAATTCTCAAAAATGACATTTTCATCAAACATAGCATCCCTAAGCTTGGGCATTTTCATATCATAAGCATAATCACTCTCATCATTAATAGTATGGATATCACCAATATTGTAGCAACTATTATCATCACAATGAGTAGTAGGAGCAACATCATTTGAGAGGGATGCATTTTTACCTTTGCTTCTCCGTCTTTTCTTTTTCTTCTCCACATCATGTGTGGGTTTAATCCTCTTTTTGGAGCTCCTTATTAATGAGATTGGTTGAATAGAAGGCTCCTCCTCGTTACCTGATTCATCATAAGAAATAATAGGAGGATATTGGGAAGTCTCTTCCCTTCCATTAGTATTATCTTCATCTTCTATTTGTTTTCTTGTCTTTATGTAATTGGAAATATAAGGATTTTCAATGCAATTCACCGCATAATAAATATGGATTTCCTCTAGATCAAAATCAAGAACTTTATCAAGGGCAAATTCTGGAATATCCTTAGTTATACGTTTCATTTCTTCATAACCCAAAAGCAAACTAAGTTCATTATGATGCGCAAGGGAAATCAAGTCATCACAAATTTTGGATACGATTCGATCATGAAACAATTTGCATTGGATATTTAAATGACGACGTTCATTGCAAAGTTCACAAGGATGGCTATGAAAATTTAACTTTTCAGCACAAACATCTAGCCTTTCTTGCAACCATTTAGTTTCTAAATACTTATGCCTCTTGCAAAATCAATCTTCCCAATTTGGTGTGTACTTGCAAATTATATGCACTCCACAAAAATTAACATGCTTATAAGAGACATTTTCATCATGACTAGTGCAATCATCATTAGTACTATGGATATCCAAAGAGTTCGTACTAACAACATTGCAATCATGCTCATCATACAAAGATTTTGTGCCAAACATTCTAATGCATTCTTCTTCTAACACTTTAGCACAATTATCGGAATCCTTATTTTCATGAAAGACATTAAAAAGATGAAGCATATGAGGTACCCTCAATTCTATTTTTTCTAGTTTTGTTTTATAAAATAAACTAGTGATAAAACACGAAACTAAAAGATTCGATCGCAAGATCTAAAGATATACCTTCAAGCACTCACCTCCCCGGTAACAGCGCCAGAAATGAGCTTGATGTCTACTACACAACCTTCTTCTTGTAGACGTTGTTGGGCCTCCAAGTACAGAGGTTTGTAGGACAGTAGAAAATTTCCCTCAAGTCGATGACCTAAGGTTTATCAATCCGTGGGAGGCGTAGGATGAAGATGGTCTATCTCAAGCAACCCTGCAACCAAATAACAAAGAGTCTCTTGTGTCTCCAACACACCCAATGCAATGGTAAATTGTATAGGTGCACTAGTTCGGTGAAGAGATGGTGATACAAGTGCAATATGGATGGTAGATATATATAGGTTTTTGTAATATGAAAATGTAAAAACAACAAGGTAACTAATGATAAAAGTGAGCGTAAACGGTATTGCAATGCTAGGAAACAAGGCTTAGGGTTCATACTTTCACTAGTGCAAGTTCTCTCAAAAATAATAACATAATTGGATCATATAACTATCCCTCAACATGCAACAAAGAGTCACTCCAAATTTACCAATAGCAGAGAACAAACGAAGAGATTATTCTAGGGTACAAAACCACGTCAAAGTTATCCTTTCGGATCGATCTATTCAAGAGTCCGTAGTAAAATAACACGAAGCTATTCTTTCCATTCAATCTATCCTAGAGTTCGCACTAGAATAATACGTTACGACACAAATCAAACAAAACCCTAATGTCACATAGTTACTCCAATGTCACCTCAAGTATCCGTGGGTATGGTTATATAATATGCATCACACAATCTCAGATTCATCTATTCAACCAATACAAAGAACTTCAAAGAGTGCCCCAAAGTTTCTACCGGAGAGTCGAGGCAAAAACATGTGCCAACCCCTATGCATAAGTTCATGAGGGCACGGAACCCGCAAGTTGATCACCAAAATATACATCAAGTAGATCATGTGATATCCCATTGTCACCATAGATAAGCACATGCAAGACATACCTCAAGTGTTCTCAAATCCTTAAAGACTTAGTCCGATAAGATAACTTCAAAGGGAAAACTCAATCCATTACAATAGAGTAGAGGGGGAGAAACATCATAAGATCCAACTATAATAGCAAAGCTCGCGATACATCAAGATTGTGCCGAATCAAGAACACGAGAGAGAGAGAGAGAAAGAAAGAGAGAGAGAGAGATCAAACACTTAGCTACTGCACTAGAAAAAAAAGACACATCCGTGACATTTTGGGCCAAACGAAATTTTTTTCTGTCATACATATGACACTTCTATGACGATAATTGTGACAAAACCCGGTATCATCATAGATGTGGTGGGCTCCTACTTCTATGACAAAACATCATGACATAAAATGGGCTTTTCGTCCTGGGCGGGCCGGATACGCAGCTGCATGACATTCTTTGGGCCGTCCATGATGGAAATAACCGTGGTAGAAGCGAGGGGGAGGAAAATTTTGGGGAGTTCCCAGTTACGGTGGGAGGTCGGGGGCCGAGCGATGTGCGTTTCTCTCGTACACGTACGCGCGTGTGTGCGAGGCGTTGGCTCTAACTGAACCCGAGCGAGGCATTCGGCTCTAACTGGACCCGAGCGATTGCACTGCAGGCTACGCGTTACTGAACCCGAGCGATCGATCGATGGCTGTTAACTGAACCCGATCGAGCGATTCCTTGGCTACTGCTGCTAACTGAAGTCGATCGATGCTACCTCTGGATGAACAGTGAGCGTTGCGGGGGGGGGGGGGGGGGGGGGGGGGTTGGATGAATAGTTCCCGGTGGGGGTGGATGAACAGGACCCCGTGGTGTTGCATCTGGATGAACAGGACCCCGATCGATCGAGCCGGTTGGGGCTGGATGAACAGGACCCCGTGGAGGGCTGAATGAACAGGACCACCGCTTGGAGGGCAGGATGAATAGTAGACGGTGGAGGGGTGCCCGTGGAGGGGTGGTTGAACAGGACCCCGTGATGTGGAGGGTTGGATGAACAGTAGACGGTGGAGGGGTGGTTGAACAGTAGCCGGTGGAGTAGCGCGCGGTGGAGGCTGGATGAATAGGAGCTCGTGGAGGCTGGAGGAGGTCGACGGTGGATGAACAGTAGCTCGTGGAGGCTGGAGGGGGTCGACGGTGGAGATGAACAGTATCCCGTGGAGTCCCGTTTTGCGGTACGCCACACCCCTCCCGATGAACAGGACCCCCGTTTCGACCGTAGCGCTCCAACACAAGTCAGTTTCCTCTGTTTTACGGTACACCACACCCCTCCCGATCAACAGGACCCCGTTTCGACCATAGCGCTCCAACACAAGTCAGTTTCCTCCATTTTACGGTACGCCACACCCCTCCCGATCAACAGGACGCCCGTTTCGACCGTAGGAGATCCGTTTCCTCCGTTTTGCGGTACGCCACACCCCTCCCGATCAACAGGGCCCCTGTTTCGACCGTAGGAGGTCCGTTTCCTCCGTTTTGCGGTACGCCACACCCCTCCCGATCAACAGGACCCCTGTTTCAATTGTAGGAGGTCCGTTTCCTCCGTTGTGCGGTACGCCAGGCCTCGTTTCCATCGCCTCTTCCGTCCAAGCCCTCCCGATGAACACGACCACGCATTCCGTTCCGACCCATGAACACGACGACGACGCTGTTTCTCCGTTCCGACCCAGCCATGTACACAAGCCCTCGCTGTACGTATGCGCGAGTAGGCGTTCGAGACCCCGCCCGTATGTACACATACGTGGCCGTATTTTCTTTCTTGCTCCCTGGCCACCTCTACTACGACACGTGCGCGCCTCTACATCCACCAGTATATATGTACATACACGTTCGCGACCAGAATGACAACGCTACGTACGCTTCGACCAGGTGGGTCCTGACTGTCAGGCACTTCCTTGCGTGCGAAGGAGTAGCTGGTGGGTCCCAGCAGTCAGGGGGGAAATGTTTTTTTCATGAAATACGGTGGCCCATCCGGTGGGTCCCTTCTGCCAGGTGGAGGAATCATTATTTTCCGCGTAATAAGGAGGCACTTCCTTGCTGCCACTGTGGACCCAGCTGCCAGCCTCTCCACGTACAGTCCACGTCCGATGGAAGTCATTCCTTGACCACGTTGACCACGCCGCGCCGAGAGCACCAGGGCGGTGGACGACGGCAAGGCCTAGGAAGGGGACGACGCGGAGCCGGTGAAGACGCTGTTGTGGATGCCCATGCGGAGAGGAGTATCAGGGTTCACTCGTTCGGCTGCTGTGTGAGGCTGCCGTCGCCGCAGGGCCTGGCCAGCGGTGGGAATAGTAGGGGCGGTGAGGCCTCCGTGGCAGCACAGCCGGCCATGGGAGGCAGGAGCAGGCGGCACGACCGGCGCTACTTTGGGCGGCTGGGGCAAGAAGACCAGAGGTTGAAGAAGCACTACGGCCGTTGGATGGACATCGTACGGTCACTGGATCTAGAATCGTGCATATTTACTAAGTTGACAAAGCCCTCCGTCCACGTCAACTTAGTAGGCCCACAAGTCAGCCTCCCACCAAGGTGGGTCCCAGCTAGCAGGGGGTATTCATTTTTTTTGTGTAATAAGGAGGCACTTCCGGTGGGTTCGAGCTGACAACAGGGGGAACGTTTTTTTCGCAAAATACGGTGGCCCGTCGGGTAGGTCCCAGCAGTCAGGGGCAAACATTTTTTTTGCGATATACCCCGTGGTGTGGAGGGCTGGATGAACAGTAGACGGTGGAGGGTTGGTTGAACAGTAGCCGATGGAGTAGCGCGCGGAGGAGGCTGGATGAACAGGAGCCCATGGAGGCTGGAGGAGGTCGACGGTGGATGAACAGTAGCTCGTGGAGGCTGGAGGGGGTCGACGGTGGAGATGAACAATATCCCGTGGATTCCTGTTTTCCGGTACGCCACACCCCTCCTAATGAACAGGACCCCCGTTTCGACCGTAGCGCTCCAACACAAGTCCGTTTCCTCTGTTTTGCGATACGCCACACACCTCCCGATCAACAGGACCCCCGTTTCGACCGTAGGAGGTCCGTTTGCTCCATTTTGCGGTATGCCACACCCCTCCCAATCAACAGGACCCCCGTTTCGACCATAGGAGGTCCGTTTCCTCCGTTTTGCGGTATGCCACACCCCTCCCGATCAACAGGACCCCCGTTTCGACCGTAGGAGGTCCGTTTCTTCCGTTTTGCGGTACGCCACACCCCTCCCGATCAACAGGCCTCGTTTCCATCGCCTCTTCCGTGCAAGCCCTCCTGATGAACACGACCACGCATTCCGTTCCGACCCATGAACACGACGACGAAGCTGTTTCTTCGTTCCGACCCAGCCATGTACACGAGCCCTTGCTGTACGTATGCGCGAGTAGGCATTCGAGACCCCGCCCGTATGTACACATACGTGGCCGTATTTTCTTTCTTGCACCCTGGCCACCTCTACTACGACACGTGCGCGCCTCTACATCCACCAGCATATATGTACGTACACGTTCGCGACCAGAATGACAATGCTACGTATGCTTCGACCAGGTGGGTCCCGACTGTGAGGCACTTCCTTGCGTGCGAAGGTGTAGCTGGTGGGTCCTAGCAGTCAGGGGGAAACATTTTTTTCGCGAAATACGGTGGCCCATCCGGTGGGTCCCTCATGTCAGGTGGAGGAATCAATATTTTCCACGTAATAAGGAGGCACTTCCTTGCTGCCGCCGTGGACCCAGCTGCCAGCCTCTCCATGTACAGTCCACATCCGATGGAAGTCGTTCCTTGACCATGTTGACCATGCCACGCTGAGAGCACCAGGGCGGTGGACGACGGCGAGGCCTAGGAAGGGGACGACGCGGAGCCGATGAAGATGCGGCAGTGGATGCCCACGCGGAGAGGAGTATGAGGGTTCACTCGTTCGGCTGCGGTGTGAGGCTACCGTTGCTGCAGGGCCTGGCCAGCGGTGGGAATAGTAGGGGGCGGTGAGGCCTCCGCGGCAGCACAGCCGGCCACGGGAGGCAGGAGCAGGCGGCACGACCGGCGCTGCTTTGGGCGTCTAGAGCAAGAAGACTAGAGGTTGAAGAAGCACTACAGCCATTGGATGGACATCGTACAGTCACTGGAGCTAGAATCGTGCATATTGACTAAGTTGACAAAGCCCTCTGTCCCCGTCAACTTAGTAGGCCCACAAGTCAGCCTCCCACCAAGGTGGGTCCCAACTAGCAGGGGGTATTCATATTTTTGTGCTTAATAAGGAGGCACTTCCGGTGGGTCCGACCTGACAGCAGGGGGAACGTTTTTTTCGCAAAATACGATGGCCCGTCGGGTAGGTCCCAGCAGTCAGGGGCAAACGTTTTTTTCGCGATATACTAGTGGGCGTCCGGTGGGTCCCTGCTGTCAGGTGGAGGAATAATTATTTTCCGTGTAATAAGGAGGCACTTCCTTGCGGCTGCGTGGACCCAGCTGTCAGCCTCTCCACGTACAATATTCTTCTGATGGAATTCGGTCGTTGACCACATTGACCACGCCGCGCCGACAGCACCACGGCGGTGGACGACGGTGAGGCCTAGGAAGGGGACGACGCGGAGCCGGGGAAGACGCGGTAGTGGATGCCCACGCGGAGAGGAGTACAAGTGTTCAGTGGTTCGGCTGCGCTGCCGTCGCCGCAGAATAACAGGGGGTGTGGGTGAGTGGAGTGGAGGGATGGCCTGGCCAGCGGTGGGAGTAGTATGGGGGCGGCGATGCCTCCGCGGCAGCACAGCCGGCCACGGGAGGCAAGAGCAGGCGGCACGACCGGCGCTGCTTTGGGCGGCTGGAGTAAGAAGACCAGAGGTTGAACAAGCACTACGGCTGTTGGATGGACATCGTACGGTCAGTCGAGCTAGAATTGTGCATATTGACTAAGTTGACAAAGCCCTTCGTCCCCGTCAACTTAGTAGGCCCACTATACTGGGTCCCAGCTAGCAGGGGGAGTATTCATTTTTTTGTGCGTAATAAGGAGGCACTTCCTTGCATGCAAAGATATAGCTGGTGGGTCCGAGCTGTCAGCGGCGGTAACGTTTTTTTCATGAAATACAGAGGCCGTTTCGGTGGGTCCCAGATGTTAGGTGGAGGAAATCATTATTTTGCGCGTAATAAGGAGGCATTTCCTTGCGTGCGGACATGGACCCAGCTGTCAGCCTCTCCACGTACAGTCCACTTCAGATGCATGTCTGTCGTTGACCACGCTCACTACGCCATGCCGAGAGCACCAGGGCGGTGGATGACGGCGAGGCCTAGGAAGGGAACGACACGGAGGCAGGGAAGACTCGGACGTTGTTTTTGTTTCCCACACGGAGGGGAGTACGACTGTACGAGGGTTTACTGGTTCGTCTTCCGTTGCTGGAGAATAACAGCAGGTGTGGGTGAGTAGAGGGATGGCTAGGCCAGCAATGGGAGTATGGTGGGGCAGTTAGGCCTGCGCGGCAGCACAGCCGGCCGCGGGGAGGAGGGAGCAGGCAGTCCCGCCGGCGCTTGTTTGAGCGGCTGGAGCAGGAAGAGCAGAGATTGAAGAAGCACGACGACCGTTGGATGGACATCCAACAGTCACTGCTTGTGCGTCAACCTTTTTTTAGGAAAGCCTCAAATCTATGGAAAACAACATATAGCCCATCTGCCATTATTTCTAATAATTTTCAGCCCATTTGCTAATTCTTAAGGGTTTTTTGTAGCCCATATTCTTTTTGTGAGCATTACAGCCCAAATTGTGGCCACGGTTATAAAATTATACGAAAATTTGCATATTTCGGTGCGGTCCAAACTGTTTTTGATCCCGAAATTTTGACTCACATTCAAACTGATTTTAAAAATAAATGTATATCAATATAAAATCCAACAAATTCTCCACGCATAAAAATTAATGTAATTTAAAATCTTGAAATGAGAAAAAAGATATTTGAAACTAATTGCCGGTTTGATGTGTTTTAAAAATGTACAGCCCATTTCTCATTACTGATGGGCCATTTTCTCAGCCAGCCGAATGAAAGCTCTCCTCGTCTTGAAAGATTTGCAGCCCAACAGGCCTGACAAAGCGACTTGCTTGGCAAATCACAAAAAAAACTGGGGTGTGGCCGTGGACCTAGCTGTCAGCCTCTCCACGTACAGTACTCTTCCGATGGAAGTCGTTCCTTGACCACGATGACCATGCCGCGCGGAGAGCACCACGGCGGTGGACGATGGCGAGGCCTAGGAAGGGGACGACGGGGCAGTTGAAGCCCGCGCGGAGAGGAGTACGAGGGTTCACTGGTTCGGCTGCGGTGTGAGGCTGCCGTCGCCGCAGGGCCTGGTGAGCGGTGGGAATAGTAGGGGGCGGTGAGGCCTCCGCAGCAGCACAACCGTCCATGGGAGGCAGGAGCATGCGGCACGACCGGCGCTGCTTTGGGCGGCTGGAGCAAGAAGACCAGAGGTTGAAGAAGCACTACGGCCGTTGGATGTACATCGTTATTTTGCGCGTAATAAGGAGGCACTTCCTTGCATGCGAAGATATAGCTGGTGGGTCCGACCTGTCAGCGGGGGGAACATTTTTTAGTCCATTTGTTGGGCTGGGTGAAACAATGATGTAGCATCTATGCATCCTGTTTAAATCCCATTTCCATTTTTCTCGAAATCCGCTGACTTGCTGGGCTGGGTGAAAATATCATGTTGGGCTAGACGGAGAAATGTTATAAAAACATGAACACATGATCGCACGTCAGTAAAATCTTTGCAAGCTTATCTACGCAATCACTAGGAGTTAACTTGCCAAGTTATATATAAACAATTATTATTATTATTTTGATAGAACTTTCAACTTACGAAATACAATATCATTTTAATTTGATGAGTTAATAGTACGTGGGGTATTATTATTTTTTAGGCTAGACGTGGGACAGTTGAGTTGGTTCTAGGGGAAATTACTGGGAGAAAACTCAGTTTACATCGAAAAATAAAGTGGGAGAAAATTCAGAGACCTGCTGGGTCCAGCTGAGGATGGGAATATGTTGGGAGGAAGGAGATTCAAAGCACGGCAGCCGAGTGAACTAGTTTTTTTTACGGACAAGTGAACTAGTTTACATACGTAAGCAAATAGCCACTAAAAAAAGCAATCAGGTTAATGGGTTCTTAAAATAAATATTTCGGACAAAACAGATAATTACGACACATAGGCTAATTCATGAAAGACTCAGATGATAAATGTGCTTATAAACAGATAAAGTACAACATCTAGACCTTCCTGGCACGCTTGATCATGACGCTGCGGCTGTCCGTGTACTCGTCGGTTATGGGAAGCAGACGTGCCCTCATGTCCAAGATCTGCATGTACATGTCGTAGCATGCGTATGCGTCCTTGGCCGCGTAGGTTATGTAGGCTAGATTCAGAGGTACCTCCCACGTGTTCAGGTCGTCTTCTTTCATGTTGGCGTATCAGGGGTCGATGATGGTCTCAGCGAGGTCAACCACGGAGTCCTTCTCCTGCCCATTGCTGATGATATTGTATTGATTCTGGATGTCGACAAGCTTGTTTGCAACAGATGGCCGAATCGTCGCGTTCTTCCTTCTCTCCACCGTAGCGAAGGTGCAGTCGGCGCTGCCGATGAAACGGGCGAATGCTCCAGAACCTGGTGCAGCCATAGGACTAAGGCGAGGCAGAGCTTCACCGAGTCCGTATCATTGGTGTACATCACATTCAACTTGGTGCAGCCATAGGACTGAACGGCGAACTCAAAGGGGAACTTCTTGATGAAGTCCATATCCAGCAGGCTCACCCCTCGGATCGCCATTGGAGTCTCTTCGAGTGAACGAGTGTGTAGGCGGCGGCAGCAGTTCGTTTTTCATCTCCTGGGGAACTGGATTCAACAGTAAGCTGAGTGTGTACAGGAGACAACAGTTACTACCCCTCCCTCATCCGCTGCACGCCCAGCAGAAGATGGACCTCAGCCACACGTCGGTTCACGAGCGGGTACGTATTGGTAGTGTAATAACAGGAGTTAGTGGTCACTTTACTTAAATTTAATTAGCTCTAATAGAAATTTATACTTAAAACAAGCAATGCATTCGCTCGTTCTATTAGTGCCACAGGATCAACATGCACAACAATTAGAATTATTATTCTCAGGACGCACACGATCAGCACATTTGTCGCACTTTCACAAAGATAATACTACCAAGTTTGAACTGTTTTTTATGGTTGTTGTCCTCTGCATCATCATGCCGTGTTTCCCAACTTGCAAGATTCAGAACCAACAAATAAGATCCAAATAATAAGTACAACAAAGATGCCTACACATCTCATTGATTCCCAGCTTGCAAGATTCAGAACCAACAAATAAGATTCAAATAATAAGTACAACAAAGATGCCTACACATCTCACTGATTCCCAGCTTGCAAGATTCAGAACCAACCCATTAGAGCCTTTTGATAAAGTGAATATCGGGATTAAATCCATCTTCGCTAGCCATGTCATACAATTGAAGAACTTGGTGAATGCTCTTGACCGTCACAACATCTGTAGTTGAGTATTCCTGTTTGCATAGCACCAACCAGGAGAGCATGATTTCACTTTAATAGTGGCCTCCTTTACTCAACCTGCAGCTCCACTCGGATGAAGCCTGCCTAGACTTCCATGATTCAATTCATGCACCTTTTTCTGCAGTTCACCTGAAATGAAGCAAAGATTGCATCATTCAGCTAGCAAGAAGTACTTGCTCTCGTGAGCTGGCAGGTTCTTCTTTAGTAGTTGCACTAAAATTGAGGAACATTAAGGTTGGCTGTCCGGCTCATGTAAGGTGCAACTATAATTTTGTTATCCTTTTGTGCAGTTCCACTAAAATAAAGTGCCATTATGGTGACAATGACGGCTCATCTTGCAAAGGCTAATAAAATGTTGCACGAGATTACCAGCAGAACTAGACGGAGATTTTGGAAACTCCAATCACCATTTTGTGCAGTTCCACCAAAATTGAGAGATGTTGCCCACGTGACATGTTAGTTGAACTGCACAAGACACTCATTCCAAAAAAAAGTGTTTTGTGCAGTTCACCAAAAGGTCACGATAGCAACAAGCTTAAATGGGTATCCCTATCTGCACAAAAAGATAGAAAGAAAACAGTTGCTGGTCAATAAGAATATACGAAACATATACAAAATGAAAAGAAGCATCTTAATTATGTTCATGGCAATCACGCAAGGACAGTAGAAATTTTAAAACGTCAGCAATGCTTCATGTTACCAGAAGCATTACGATCAACAATGAGATTCCTCAAATATGGGATTACTTTAATGGTGGCATTGCTTGTTTACCAGACACAGTAAATCAACAACAGCTAAAGAGTTGGTTTAAGTTCATGGGACCGTGGGGACACCAGGACACTCAGCAGCGTAAAGGAGCAACTTACTTATCATACTGAGGAAAACAACAGGAGTGCCATTTGTAACACAGTTTAATTGCATCTTATCACTGGAGGCATTAGATTAACAATAACACTGGTTAGACATGTCCATAAGGTAACAGTGTGATCGCTTCATTTTACATGCGCCCTTACATTAACAACAGCAAAAGGTTGGTACAAGGACATGCGACAGTGGACGCATCAGCACAATGTACCTACAAGGAGGCATAAAGTGGTGATGCCGAGTTTGTTCATGCTATGTGAGGGCAGCAAACCTAATCCTGGAGACCTTGTACTATCTGAGGGCAGAAAATCTAATCCTGGAGACCTTTTACTATGTGAGGGCAGGAAATCTAATCCTGGAGACCTTTTACTATGTGAGGGGAGCAAATCTAATCTTGAGACCTTTTACTATGTGAGGGCAGCAAATCTAATCCAGAGACCTTTTACTATGTGAGGGCAGCAAATCGAATCCTGGAGACCTTTTACTATGTGATGGCAGCAAATCTAATCCTGGACATACTATGTTGACTTGTCCACCAGCCGCCACTTCCTATCCTTTTTTCAACCATCAACAGATCTGTTCCTTATCCAGTTTGTACTGCGTTTTCCCATTATTTCCCTTTTCCGCCAAGAGACCGGTTGGGTATCCGGTCTCTACTACTTTCAGCATATTATTTCCTCTATGAATCAAGTCCTAGATTCATGCTACAACTTTCCCCCCTTTCTTCGTTGTTTGAACAAAGCCCTAGATTCGAATGCATGAAGTAGCTTTACCTCTAATAATACTAAAAATTTAGGTGGCTTTGGAAGAGCTGATGGGAGTAGAAAAAGATGCACATGCAGACACGTGGGGAGCTGGGGCAGTAGAGCAAGGCCGCTTTCGAAGAACTTATACTTGAGGGTCGCCGGGAAGTCGGCGGCGGCAGGTCGGATCTGCGGACAATACGGCAGGGAGGAAGAAGGGTCGGAGGACCTCCCGAGCCGGCGCTGTGTCAAAGAGAACGGCACGGGCAGAGGATCGGGCCCCTCCGGCAGCTGTGGGTTTCCTCCCTCGGCGGCGATGACCACGTGAACGATGCACCTTTTAGTCCTCTACACACACCGGCCGGATCTGTGACCACTGGTGAGCAGAGAGAAAATGTCATTACCGCTGTCTTGTTTATATCTGGAGAGGATGAGAGAATGAATAGAGCAACCCTAGTAAAGCAAGCGCTCAGGCCCCTGCGTCCATATATAGTGGAGTGATTATCTTTTTTCTCTCCACAACAAGCGTTTCAATTTGTGTACGTGGCATTAAAGAAAAGAAACTCTCTATTTAAGGTGACTACTGTACGACTCCTACTTACTACTACTAGTAGTACTATAGTATTGTTCACTTATGCTCCCCTCCTCTCCATTCATTGAACAACCCCACAGGTGAATAAACATATAGTACTTACTGTATTTATATAGAACGAACAAGCTTGAACTATTTTCGCGTAGTTAAAAGTTGAGGGCGGGGCTTTTCCCGGGAAGTACGCGTGACAGTTTTCGGGTAGGCGGTTTGACAGAGAGGCGAGGAGGGTGAGCGAGTGGGGCTGTGCGATTTGACGGGGAGTTACTGCTGGAAAGACTTGTGATATGACCACTCACTATAGTCATGAATTACTGGCGCTCCGACCGGGGTGATGCCCCCCTTCCGTTCCGCGCTCTAATCTGGTGCATGACACGTCGACCCGGATGCTGGCTCTCCCACATGTCGGAGTAGTAAGAAGGAGCAAAGAATGATGCGGTATATACTAGTACTATACTACTCCCTCCGTTCCTAAATATAAGTCTTTCGAGAAGGCATGTAGTAAAATCAAGCTTCTCCTCGTTGTACGAGTTGACGTGACACATCATAGCACTGGCCCCACATGCTTGCCTCTAAACTTGGCTGAAAGACCCGCAGTGTACAATATATTTGCTGCAACCTCTAACATTTACCCACCACAAATTAAAATATATGTGGCCGTATGGATCATTCTGATGCAGAGGCCGGGGAGTCCCCCCTTTTTGAAGAAAAAAACAAATTAAAAAATATATTCCTGTCTTGACTAGATGAGCGTGCAAACTACAATCACCAGGGTGTTAGGTAGGGCCAGAAGACTTTTTTAATATTTTTTTAAAACTTCGAGACGGCCACATAGCATGGAGCCGATCCCAACGATTTTAAGTATACATGCATGGTACACGCTATCCTAGACTACTCTACACATGAAACTTCCACACGAGCGTCCAGGCTGCGCTTGGCTCTTTGCCTCTTCGGGAAGTCAAACAATGATGGAGTACTACTGCACTGGAGGAGTACTACAGTGCGCTTCTGGCCATCTGACACCGATTGAATTGCTGCATGTCCACCGCGTGCGGGAGGGAGAGCGTGTAGCGAAAGCTTCTCCTAGTCTTGCCAGCCACCACGCTCATGGGCGAAGGAGGGACGCTCCTGCCTTTGCGTGTATGACAGGTGGGCCCGATAGGTGTGTGGCCAACCTGTCATATAGCCAAACACATGTGCAGTTAAGTCGGCAACGGAGAGGATAATCAAACTTCTCGTTGATGTACGAGTTGACGCGACACATCAAAGCACTGCACTCAATATATTTCAATAATTTGCGTTTACCGATGCATTAATTACAACGCATGCATGCATGCCGTGACTCTCCTTTTGATACATGCATGTGTTGATTTAATGCACCTTGAAGTAGTATAAAATATGTGACGGTAAAGCTTTGTAATACCCCGTCCCAAGTCGAGAGATGGTTGTGCACGAGGAGGGCGAGAACATGCAGACCGAACATGACCCAATGATGGAGCTCTCTAAGGTCTCGGTAGACCTCACCGTGCTCCACTGACCCTTGTGCCTCCGCCCCTTGACGCCTCCAGTGTATGAGATTCGAATACACCTCGTCCGTTCGGCTGATTGAGCAAGGTGCAGGTTTCTTGATTGATGTGCTGTTCGATTGATTTCTGCAGTGCAAGGGAGGGCACCTGGCCTGCGCAGACTGCCGCGTCGAGCGCCCCGGGAACCAGTGGCAGTGCCAGAAGTGCGAGCGCGGCGGTGGCTTCGACGTGCGGAACACGGCGGTGGACTCCGTCCTTTCGTCGGTGAGGGTGGACTACCCGCACGAAGGCTGTGGGCTCTACGTCACTTACCACAAGCTCGCTGATTACTAGAGCGTGTGTCCGCTCGCGCCCTGCAAATGCCCCGTGCCCATCTGTGGCTACGAAGGCCCGCCGCCGGCGCTCTACCACCACATCAGCACCGCGCATCCCATGCACGTGCACAGGATCCAGTATGGCAAGGTGCTCCAGCTGCAAGTGCCACTGTCGGAGCCACCACTCTTGCTGTTCACGGAGGAGGACCGCCGCGCATTTTTCTTGGTCGGCAGTGTGCTCGACATCGGCGCGCCTATCATCGTGTCGGTCGTCTGCATCAGAGCGGGGGCGTCCCCACTGTCGCACTACGTGGCCAAGCTGTGGGCGAACGGCCCGCCGGGGGAGCCAAAAGGCGCGACCGACGTCTTCAAGGTGGAAATGGAGGTGACAAGCAGCAAGGATCCCGGCGACGTCGACATGCAGGAGCTGACCTTCTTGACAGTTCCGCTCAAGTTGCTGGCCGGGGCTAAGCTTGTCTCCCTCCACATTCAGATTGACAATCTCACGTCCTAAATGTTTCTACAGTGCCTTCTGTTTATCTTAGTAATATGCTAATATAGGGATTACCTTGGTCTACTTTAGCTTAAGAAATGGTGGGTTTTGGTGGCGATAAAAAATTATGTTTATCAATGCATTAATTGCAATGCATGCATGCATAAAGTACATGCATTGGTCAATTTTCTCTTAATACTTGCATGCAATGATTTAATGCACCTTGGAATCTGAACATGTGTTGGGGAACAACCAAATTGAGCCTTATAAAATGGAAAAACTAAAATTTTGAGATAATCCCTATAAAACCGAAAAGGAGAGAGTATAAAAAGAAGTACTCCATCCTGGAATAGTGCCGCACTTCGAAACTTGAACCGTCAATAAATTTTTAGCTTGCGTCTCGTCACATTCCAAATTACTCCATGCTATATTGATTTGCAAACCTATTCACACCGATCACAACCTAAATGGTTTCCCACTTAGGAGCGTATTAGTACTCGGTTATAAATAGTAGTATGCCAAGATGACTGCGCATTCCTCCTCAACTCCTCATCCACAAAAACAAACAAACCATTCGGCATCCTTCCCTTGCATCTGCCATGGCCAGCGTGAGTTCTGGGTCGAGAGATTGCCACCAGGGAGAGGCGAGCATGTAAGCGAAAGCACGAGAGATGTCCCGCCTTGCTGCAAGAGCAGCCGACATGTCCCGCCGTGCGGAAGTAGCAGCAAAGAGGTCCCGCCGTGCCGCTGAAGCAGACTGGTCCGGCCGCGGCGCAGAAGCAGTAGAGATGTTCCGCCGCGCCACGAATGCGGCAGAGATGTCCTGCCGCGCCGCAGCGGCCTGGGAAAATTTCTCGCGTGCAGGTGACGACTGTTACAGGCGCATGCATGCGATCGTCCATGGCCAGATGGATCAGATCTCCCGTTTAGCGAGGTTGCAGGACGACATGAAATCCTCGTTTGAATAGGCTATCGGCACACTAAGGGAGAGCAATGAGAGGATCCAGGCCGAGAGCGACCTGCTGAGGGAGAAGATCGTCCAAAGTGCAGACCAGCAGGAGGAGACCAGTGCCTTGTTCAAGAGGACCGGCATCATCGTCAAGAAACTTATGGACGAGAATGACATGCTCCGCAACGAGCGCCAAAGGCTGGTGGAGGAATCTGTGGATGTTCTCAAGCAGCGTCTTGAGGACACGAAAGAGCTCAGCGCCGCTCGCCGCGGAGACTACTTCCCACGGCCTGCAGCAACGCATCAAGAAAGTAGAGATCAGCGAGCCAGATCCTTGTCTTCCTTCCTCTTTTGCCCTTGTGTATTTAGGGCATAGCCGCATGTGGGTTTTTTAATTATCTTTCTAATTATGTAAGGCAATTAATCGTCCTTATCTTTTTGTGGAAGATCAATGTTGCGAGGCTGGAATGAAGAAAACTCTTACTGTGGCGACCCTGGCATTGCTGTTCTTCTAGTTGCTGCTGGGCTTCCTTCAGTTTCCTGGTTTCTTTTGATGTAATAATCGGTATAGGATGTGGATTGTGTCATCGGTTGTAATGTTGGGTTCTAGCACGAATGTTTGGCCTTTGATGGCCTCTTCAGATGTTGCGATTTCAATCTGGTAGCTTTTAGTCCTTCCGGTTAGGCTGGAGTTGTGCTGAACTTCTTGTGAATTGTGGTGGTTTTCATTAATGATAATCGGAAGGGACAAGCCCTTCTTTGATCAAAAAAAATTAATCATCCTTATATATTCATCAGTCTTGCTATAACTCGCAGTAGATGCTATATAGGTCCGTCGGATCTTACATCAAGATCCGTGCTTTCAGATTTTCTTTTTTCTCTCTTAAATCTCAGTCGAGTGAGACATAGCCACGCCATTAAACAGAGGCTCGGGCACCATTAATGGAGTCCTTGGGAGAGAGGTGGACGGCAGATGGAGGTCAAAGGGCTCTCCTCCCGATGAGGACGCGCAGGGGTCTGATCGCACGCCTCTCCTACTACTCAAATAGCTACCCTGCACGGCGCCTCCTAGCTAATAAAAAAGGTGGATGCGTGGCGGCACGTAAATGGTACAAGTAAGTAGAACGCCCACGATTTCAACAATACTTGTGTTTCCGATTGTAACGTGACAACATTTGTTCCAAAATGACTTTGTTGATTGTTAATGTGTGCGCCTTCGCAAATCGGACTGCAAATTTACCACATCATGTTGGTGCCATGTCATGGCACCAAGCCAAGTTTCATTATTTTCATGCGTGTTTTGGATTTACAAGAATTAAAAAACTAAGTTTCTCAATGTTTCCAACCCTGCCACGACGCCCATAATTTTGAATTTCATTCCCATTTCTTGCATGTAACCTAGAAATTTACCCGAGGACACACATGTGAGTTTTCAACCAACTTTGGTGCACTGGAAGATGTGCTTGTATTTCAAATTTGAATTATGCACACAAACGTGACATGTTCCCTCCCAGAACCACGAGCCTTCTTGAGAGAAGCTCCGATTTGCAAGAAGCTTATACCAAAATTTGTTCCTATTCAGCCAATTTTTTTACCACGGCATGGTACTACCATCACATGACACCATGCCAAGTTTCATGATTTTGAAACCAAGTTTCTCAATGTTCTCGACCGAGCCACGATGCCCAGATGTTTGAATTTGATTCTCATTTTTTGCATGGGACCTAGAAATTCACCCGAGGACACAAATGTGATTTTTCAACAAACTTTGGTGCACGGGAGCATGTGCTTGTAGTTCAAATTTGAATTATGCACATTAAATGACCAAAAACTGAATTAATGTGTAAATAAGGCCAAATGAAGCCGGAATAATTCCGAAATTGAACAGGGCACTCATGTAGTTCTATGTTGCCTTTGTAAATAAACTCAAGGGGGACAACGTATATCGTTTCGCACTCAAAGAACTAGTCGAAAAAGGGTCAAACGTGAAGCACATTAGTGTCGTTTTGAATTTGAGCCGGCGCTAATGTGTACATTAGTGCCGGTTCCAACGGCTAGCCGGGCCGCTCTCATTAGTACAGGTTCGTGGCGAACCTTTAGCATTGGTTCATGCCACGAACCGGTACTAAAGTGAGTGGTGGCAGGATGTTGTCAGTCCGGGGCCCCTCCAGCACCTTTAGTACCGGGTCGTATCACGAACCGGTACTAAAGGTCGTCCTACATAGACCCTTCGTCCACCTGAGCTCGCTCTGTTCTTCCCCTTTCCCCTCTCCTCTCTGTTCTTTTCCCTCTTCCTCTCAAGCTCATCACACATTTTGCCCAAGATTTGAAGGCCCCCATCCATTCAAATGATCACAAAGGTTAGCAACTCTTTCCTTTCATCTCTCATTGCTAGATTAGCTCGTGCAATGCTTTATATAGTGATTGATTTTTGAGTTTAGTAATTTGGGAGGAATTATATATATGTTCTAGTATTTGATTTATATGCAATTTTCGGTCAAAAATAACACTTAGTTTTGCATATGTAGGTGTGGTTTACTTAGTACCTTCTAAATCTCCGTCCTAACCACCGTCGATCGCTCGCAACGTCCCGTCGCCGGCACCACCTTGTGGTGAGCCTCTTGTTCATGAAGTTTTATATAAAAAAATGATGTTTGTGTGATTTGGATATATAGTTACTCGTATAATTATCTTACCCATACGTTGTTTGTTATGCATAGTGCCATGGTTTTGATATCCGTCCCCGTCGGCCCTCGTCCGGGTTATGATTCGGATGTGGTATATTCTCTTTTGAAACTATTCATTGCATTTCGTGTTTATGACAAATTATGCCCATCAAGTTGACATAGATATTTGTATGTAGGAGGTAGTTGAACCCGAAATTCCAACCGACCCTATTGTCGATAGGTTCAATTTAGTTAAAAGAGAAAACGAGGATTTGAAGGAAAAATTGAAAAGAATTGAGGGGGAGAAGATGGAATTGGAGTTGCATGTTGCCGATCTCGTCGATGATCACAAGATTAAGATGGAGAAAATGCGCTTGAAGATTAGAAAGATTAGAAAATATGCCATTCATAGTGAGGCTTGGTATCATTATGCTGTTGGATCAATTGTTACCTTAGTTGCGATCTTGATCGCATTTGTTGTTGCATTTAATTCTTTAGCTAGAGAGTTATTTGTTTGTTGCATTGAAGTGTTGTATGCTCTTTATGTATGAACTTTATGTATTGTATTAATTTGATGTTTTCGGTGATGTGTATTGAAGATGAGCCGACAATGGATGTACGATGACCGATGCTCTGCCGAGTTCATTAATGGCGTGTGTACTTTTCTGCTTGCGGCTGAGGCAAACAAGCGAGCGGATGGTTTTATGCATTGTCCATGTGCTGGCTGTAAGAATGGTCGCAATTACTCTATGTCAAGAACCATTCACGTCCACCTGTTTGAGTCCGGTTTCTGCCCCACGATAATGTTTGGACCAAGCATGGAGAAAGAGGGGTTATGATGGAAGACAATGAAGAAGAAGAGGAGGACGACAGCTATCCTGGCCATGGGTTCCCTGAATACGATGATACAACAATGAGGGAAGAAGCTGAGCCGATAATGCGGGAAGAAGCTAAGCCGGCAATGCGGGAAGAAGCTGAAGAAGAGGCATCAGATGAGCCCGTTGATGATCTAGGTCGGGCCATTGCTGATGCAAAGAGAACCGCGCAAGTGATTTGGAGAAGAAGAAGTTGCAGTGCATGTTAGAGGATCACAAAAACTTGTTGTACCTGAATTGCGAAGGTGACAAGAAAAAGCTGGGCACCACACTGGAATTGCTGCAATGGAAGGCAGAGAATGGTGTATCTGATAAGGGATTTGGAAAGTTGCTGGTAGTGATAAAGGATATGCTTCCAAAGGACAATGAATTGCCCGAGAGTACGTACCAAGCAAAGAAGGCTGTCTGACCTCTAGGGTTAGAGGTGCAGAAGATACATGCATGCCCTAATGATTGCATCCTCTACCGCCGTGAGTACGAGGATTTGAACACTTGCCCGATATGCGGTGCATTGCGCTATAAGATCTGCCGCGATGACGCTGGCGATGTCGAGGGCGAGCGCCCCAGGAAGAAGATTCCTGCCAAGGTGATGTGGTATGCTCCTATAATACCACGATTGGAACGTTTGTTCCAAAACAAAGAGCATGCCAAGGCGATGCGATGGCACAGAGAAGACCGTAAGAAAGACGGAAATTTGAGAGTACCCGCTGACGAGTCGCAGTGGAGAAAAATCGAAAGAAAGTACGGGAAGGAGTTTGCAGATGACGCAAGGAATGTATGGTTTGGTCTAAGCGCAGATGGCATTAATCCTTTTGGGGAGCAGAGCAGCAAACATAGCACCTGGCCTGTGACTCTATGTTTGTATAACCTTCCTCCTTGGTTCTGCATGAAGCGGAAGTTCATTATGATGCCAGTGCTCATCCAAGGCCCTAAGCAACCCGGCAACGACATTGATGTGTACCTAAGGCCATTGATTGAAGAACTCTTACAGCTGTGGAATGGAACAGGTGTACATGCGTGGGATGAGCACATGGGGGAAGAATTTGACCTAAAGGCATTGCTGTTCGTGACCATCAATGATTGTCCTGCTCTAAGTAACCTTTCAGGACAGGCAAACAAGGGATACCGCGCATGCACGCACTATTTGGACGATACCGACAGTATATATTTGGCTAATTGTAATAAGAATGTGTACCTGGGACATCGTCGATTTCTTCCGAGCAGGCATCCCGTAAGAAAGAAAGGCAAGCATTTCAAAGGTGAGGCGGATCACCGGACGAAGCCTCGCCACCGTACTGGTGCTGATGTACATGATATGGTCAAGGATTTGAAGGTGGTCTTTAGAAAGGGTCCTGGTGGACAACCTGTTCTGAATGACGCTGACAGACGCGCACCCATGTGGAAGAAGAAATCTATATTTTGGGACCTGCCCTATTGGAAAGACATGGAGGTCCGCGCCGTAATCGACGTGATGCATGTGACGAAGAATCTTTGTGTGACCATGCTTGGCTTCTTGGGCGTGTTTGGGAAGACAAAAGATACACCTGAGGCACGGGAGGACCAGCAACGTATGCAAGGAAAATACGGCATACATCAGGGTCATGCAAGCTACGCTCTTACCAAAGAAGAGAAGGAAATCTTCTTTGAATGCCTGCTTAGTATTAAGCTACCGTCTGGCTTCTCGTCGAATATAAAGGGAATAATAAACATGGCAGAGAAAAAGTTCCAGAACCTAAAGTCTCATGACTGCCACATGATTGTGACGCAACTGCTTCCGGTTGCATTGAGGGGGCTTCTAACGGAAAATGTTCGATTAGCCATTGTGAAGCTATGTGCATTTCTCAATGCAATCTCTCAGAAGGTAATCGATCCAGAAATCATACCAAGGTTAGAGAATGATTTGGTGCAATGTCTTGTCAGTTTCGAGTTGGTGTTCCCACCATCCTTCTTCAACATCATGACGCACGTCCTAGTTCACCTATGCGAAGAGATTAACATTTTGGGTCCTGTATTTCTACACAATATGTTCCCCTTTGAGAGGTTCATGGGAGTCTTAAAGAAATATGTTCATAATCGTGCTAGGCTAGAAGGAAGCATCTCCAAGGGCCATGAAAATGAGGAGGTCATTGAGTTTTGTATTGACTTTATTCCTGACCTTAAGCCGATTGGTGTTCCTGAATCGTGGCATAAGGGCAGACTGGATGGAAAAGGCATGCTAGGAGGGGAACAAATAATATGTATGGACGGACATTCTCTCACTGAAGCACACTACACAATTCTACAGAATTCCGCCTTGGTGGCTCCGTATATGGATGAACACAAGAATTTGCTACGCTCCAAACACCCAGAGCGGTCTGATGACTGGATTACACGTGAACAAACCAGGAGTTTCGCCAGCTGGTTGCAGACATGTACCATGCATGACACCTCTATTGAAGATGACCTGTACTTGCTGTCCTAGTTACCATCTTCGAATATAATGACTTTCAAAGGGTACGAGATAAATGGTAATACATTTTACACGATCGCCCAAGATAAGAAGAGCACCAACCAAAACAGTGGTGTCCGCTTTGATGCAGAAACCAAGATAGGAAAGGAAACATATTATAGTTATATACAGGACATATGGGAACTTGACTATCGACGTGGTTTGAAGGTCCCTTTGTTTCGGTGCAAATGGGTCAATATGACACGAGGCAGGGTAACGGAAGACCCGCAGTACGGAATGACAACAATGGATCTCAACAATCTTGCGTATGCAGACGAACCATTCGTCCTAGCCAATGATGCGGCACATGTTTTCTATGTGAAGGACATGTCTACCAAGTCAAGAAAAAGAAAAGGTAAGGAAGCGAATGCATCGTACGATGAGCCAAAGCGGCACATAGTACTTTCTCGGAAGAGAAACATCATGGGAGTGGATGACAAGACAGACATGTCAGAAGATTATGAAAAGTTTGATGAAATTGCTCCATTCACAGTGAATATTTACCCGAGCATCCCGTTAAATGATGAAGATTTTCCATGGTTACGGCGCAAAGGGACACACGCGAAGAAAAAGTTTCACACCCAAAGATCTGGGATGTGATCGGCTTCACTATCATCACTTTCTTCTGTGTTTCACACCCAGGAGGGAATCTCTGTAATAGTTAGGGTAGTTATGTGTTTTGGCATTTGAAACGCGAAAAAAATTTATGTGCAAACAAATTCTTTCATGCATTTACTGATTTTTTAAGCTAAATGACCATGAACTTGAAAAGCATTTCAAATGAACTCAGAAAAGGTTGAAAGTTGGCATGGTATCATAATTTCACCCACATAGCATGTGCAAAAAAGTAGAGAGGGTTACCGCAAAAACTGGATGCACTTTGTGTACTAAATGGACAATATCTTTCGAAGTATCAGGGTTTCGGACAAAAACTCATCCGTTACAATAGGCATTTCATTTTTTTAAATAACCAAAGCATTACCAAATTGAATATAATGATAAAACACACTAATATTAAACATAAGAAAAAAAGAATCACTGAAAAATCTCAAAGTTAAGTTATTCACAAACTAGTGATTCACACAAATTTCAAATAAATCAAAATTTAAACTATTCAAATTTGTAAACTACCGGTACTAACAGAAAGTTTGTAATTTTTTGTACCTAAAGAAAAAAATATTCACAAAGAAACTCTAAATACAGCAAAAAAACAACTCAAACAAAAATAAATAAAGCAAAAAAAATAAGAAAAAAAGCCCACCTACTGTGCTAGAGCGGCCTGCATACGACTAGAAACCCAACCTGTTGTTGGGCCAGGATGCAGGCCCGCAAAGGCCTAGTAGGCCCACAGGGCAGCACAGAACATTTAGGCCCAGTAGGCCTGCTTTGGAGAGGAGCTCGAGGGAGCTACCGCACTGGGGCTTATAAACCAGTGCGGACGCCCCTCGGCTAGCGAGGTGGGACTAAACATTTCGCACCACACCTGCGCCAGCGCACCCCCTTTAGTGCCGGGTGGTACCACCAACCGTTACTAAAGGGGGGGCCTTTAGTACCGGTTGGAGCCACCACCCGGCACTAAAGGGGGTGCGGTTCCCGCCGCTTGGCCTGGCCAAAACAGGCCTTTAGTACCGGTTGGTGGCTCCAACCGGTACTAAAGGTCCATCCTATATAACTAAACACTTCAAAAATTTCAGTTTCTCCTCTGCTTCTTCTCCTCTGCCCCGTTGCCCACCACCCCCGTCTCCATAACCCTCGTCGCTACCCCCGTCCCCGTCGTCGCCGCCCCGTCGTCCCCGTCCCCGTCGTCACCGCCGCGCCGTCCCGGCCCGTCCCGCGTCGTCCCCGTCCGCGTCATCGCCGCCCCGTCCCCGTCGTCGCCGCCCCGGCCCGTCCCCGTCGTCGCCGCCCCGTCCCTGTCCCCTCGTCGCCATCCCCGTCGTCGCCGCGCCCGTCGCCGTCCCCATCGCCTCTCACCTCGCCGGTGAGCACACACACACACATACATTTTTCTAGTTTTTTAGTTATAGAAATAGTTATAAAAATGTTAGAAATTTTTCTTTTTAGTTATAGAAATAGTTGGTTATATAGCATTGTTAGAAATGTTATCGAAATGTTAGAATTGTTAGAAATTTTTCTGTTTTTTAGTTAGAGAAATAGTTAAAAATAGTTAGAATTGTTAGAATTTTTCTATTTTTTAGTTATAGAAATGGTTATAAAAAAGTTAGAAATTTTTCTTTTTTTAGTTATAGAAATATTAGAAATTTTATACAAATGTTAGTTATATATATAGAAATGTTATAATTTTTTTTTCTATTTTTTACTTATAGAAATATTAGAAATGTTATAGAAATGTTAGTTATATAGCATTGTTAGAAATGTTATAGGAATGTTAGTTATATAGAAATGTTAGAAATTTCAGTTATCAAAATCCAATCATTAAAAAATGTTACTTTTTGCGGGCATATAGCTAGTATTTGTTCTCGACGATGCCCAGCCCGCATCCTCGCCGTCGACCCGTCCGCGACGACGTCCGGCTGACCCATGTCCAGGACTGGGCTCCGCCGGGCTGGCACTGGGAGGTGCTGCCTGGAGGGGCGCACCGCTTGATGAGGAACCCGGCCCCGGGTCCCGTCGTCGACCCTGATCTCGTTTGTTGGCGTTCGCATGGGCCAGTTTCGGTGCGGAGGGAGCCGGCCCCGCCGGAGGTGGTACGTCGCCGTGTTAGGGAGGAGGACGAGCACGTCCATCGCTACATGGTTGTTTTAGAGGGCGGCAGGTTCTCCAATACCTGGCAGTTTCTTCAGGGATCTCACTTCAGCTATGATCCTGTGAGGGTTCCTTCTCTTTGGGTGTCCACCGCCCGCGCCGCAGGAACCGTGAGTTTCTTCTGTAGTATTCAATCTTTATTAGCTACCTAGCCAGTGATGTACTCGATATATAATATTCGAGACGATGTATTCGAGATTATATATTATTCGAGATGATGTATTCGAGATTATATCTATTACTCGAGACGATGTATTCGAGATTATATCTATTATTCGAGACGATGTATTCGAGATTATATCTATTATTCTAGACGACGTATTCGAGATTATATTTGATGATGCTTATTATGTACTATGATTGATTCAGTTTTTCCTTATCAATTGATTGCATCCATGCATTGTAATTTGAATATATTTCTTTTGGATTAGTTAAACAAAACCTATGGCGGACAATACCGGTAGAGAGGGAGAAGAGGCCCTGTTCAATATCATACGCAATCCTCGCAGGCCAGATGATGATCAGAATGAAGAAGAATATGACGGCTCCGAATATCTAAACAACACTGGGGATATGATATTCGATCGCGACGACCGAATTGATGAAGTCGTGAACTATGAACATGACGAAGAAAATGTTGATCTTGAAACAACAAAGACCGGCGAGGTATATATATTTATATAAGCAGGCATCTGGTGATCATCACATGTTTTAAATGACTTGAAGATATATTAACGAATCGATCTTTCTTCTTTCAGCCATCCGGATCGAGCAAATCTTTAGGCAACAGGATGAAACGAGGCCCGAACAAAAAGTTGAAGGAGGGCGTAAATTACAATATCGAGGCAATCAGACCTAATGGCGAACCATTCGCGCCTAAGAAGATTGCGGACAAGTTCGTTCGTCAGTGCGGAGTTCTTGTGAAGGACCAACTCCCAATCTCCCTTCAAGAATGGAGAGAGCCATCAAAGCCATGTCCAGGAGTTACTTTTGTCGACGACAGACAAAAACATTTGCTTTGGGAAACGCTCATGGAACATTTCACCCTACCAGATCATTTCACCAAAGCAGATGTGGAGAAAGTCAAGGACGCTGCTCTTAGGAAGATGGCGGTTGCATTGAAGAACCACAAGATTCGTGAATGGGCCAAGTACGTCAACGGAGGAAGGAAGACTCATGTATTCGAGGGAACACTAGAGAACCAAAGTGCTCATTGGGACGATTTCGTGAAATTCAAGGATTCGGAATTATCTAAGGAACGGTCGACAATAAACAAGGCCAATGCCGCAAAAAAGGATAAGTTCCATAAGCTGGGGCCAGGTGGCTATGCGGTGGGAATGCCTAAGTGGGATAAGTCTGAGAAAGAGGTGCCGGATGCAGGTGTCACTCCAAAAACATTGAGCTGGCCCCCCAGGTGCAGGGCTTGGTTCTATGTGCATGGGGGGGGGGGGAAGTTGGACCCGAAGACAGCAAAGTTTCCAAGAAGGCATGTCTGGCGGAGCCGAAGATAAGCTACTTGTTGCAATAGAAGAGGCTCGATCCGGGTTGTTCGAGCCCAACAGAGAGAACGACGAGCTTACGCGTGCCCTGGGAAATCCTAAACACCTGGGAAGAACACGAGGCATGGGCGCTATTCCGTGGTATGAGGGGTTTTTGGACTGGAACGCCGACTATAGAACCCGTGCAAGAAAGAAGATTGCGGAGGAGAAGAAGAGGAAGATGGAGGAGGAGAAGAGAAGCTAGACTATGAACGCCTTCAAGGCCTAGAATCAGCGCACGCGGACTTGGCAATCAAATTCCAGCAGCAGCAGGAGCAGATCGACTCACTTAGCCAGCAAAGGGGGTCTCGGCAGCTAGTGGATGATCCACCAATGGATAGCACCGTCCCATCCAAGCCGAGAAGCAGCGTGGGTTCCGCCCCGGGCGACGCATTGCTGGATAGCTACCCAGTGGATGACATCATGGAGAACACTAACTTCGAGCTACACTTCAAAATGAAGAACATATCCATGAAGGTGGCGGATGCCCTTGCTTTTACAAATCCCCCCGAGGCAACCTTCCATTGCAACCCGATTCCAGCGGGCTATGCTCGTGTCTTGGTTGATGAGGTGGTGGACCAATATTATGCAGGATGAAGATTTATGAAATGAAAAAAGGTGGACGCTATGGCATTGGGTTCGTTGGCCCAAATACCATTAATGAATACACATGGAAAATAGATCCATATCACGCAAAATGTGTAGAGGAAAGCATGCTACAGTTCTTCAAGGAACTCAAATACAATGAAGATATACTACTTCCTTACAACTTCTAGTGAGTCACACTGTCTTGTACTACAAATTATGTTCTTCCCTACTAGCTATAGCTACATGTTTTTGCTTACATATGCCCGCTTAATTAAGACATGCAAACGTGTGTGCATGCAGATTTCATTGCATCTTGTTAATCATTAAAGTTGATGAAGGAACAGTTGAAGTACTAGACTCGCTACTTAAGAAAGCAAGTGACTACAGCATCATGAAGGGGATAGTCAACAGGTAATTTCAATCATTATTAACTATATCTCGGCCTATTTAATTAGTTCGTCATTTCCTGATAACAACTATTTAATAACCCACTTATTCATTTTCTTTGTCGGCGGGCAGGGCTTGGGCAAAGTTCATCAGGGTCACTCCAGGCCCATGGAAACAAAGTCTGAAATTGTATCGACCCAAGGTAAGTAATTAAGTAGTACTAGCTAGCTGCCATCTCTTTAATTATCATGCTTGATTAATTACTATCTAATCAAAATTCCATTCTCGTAAAGGCCCCGAAGCAGGCACTGGGGAATGATCTATGTGCATACTACGTTTGCGAGAACATTCGCATGATGGCATCCGAAAGGAGCAAATCTCAAAGATAGGAGTGGGTACAATATCGATTGTCAGAACACTATTCACAATTTTTACTCCATTATCGATATCTAGTGACACAACTAATACACATGCATATTGATCTCCTTCTTAGCAGTTCAAAGAGGTGCGGGACAAGCTCCTAGCACAGGACCACATAGAAGCAATTCAAGAGGAAATAGCGGGATTTTTGCTCGACCAGGTCATAGATCCCAAAGGAGAATACTATTACCCGCTACCGCCCCCATGAACCACTTCCAATTGTTATCGTGCTCCGAAGGCACCAATTAGGAGAAACTGTATATATATACATGTGTGTATGTATGTGTGAATTAATTAATGGTGGTTGTGAGACATTCGATGATATATATATATATATATATATATTATGATCGGTTCTACTAGAAATTCTATTTATATATATGCATGACGTGTACAATATGTAGTATCGTAAAATACCAGCAAACAAAAAAGAATTAAATGGAAAACACAAAATTAAATGAAAAAGAAATCATAAACCCAAAACCCCCCCAACATTTTAATACCGGTTGGTGACACCAACCGGTACTAAAGGGCTCCCTGCCCCTGAAGCTGGCTCGTGCCACGTGGTTGCCCTTTAGCACCGGTTCGTGCTGAACCGGTACTAAAGGGGGGGGGCCTTTAGTGCCTACATTTTAGCGCCGGTTACCAAACCGGCACTAAAGGGCCATACGAACCAGTGCTATTGCCCGGTTCTACACTAGTGAAGGTGGCACGTTCCCTCTCAGAACCACGAGCCTTCTTGAGAGAAGCTTGGGTTTGCAAGAAGCCTATACCAAAATCTGTTCCTGTTCGGCCAATTTTTTTTACCACAACATGGTAGTACCATGACATGACATCCACGCCAAGTTTCATGATTTTCAGACGTGATTTGGATTTACAAGAATTTTAAAACCAAGTTTCTCAATGTTCTCGGCCGAGCAACGATGCCCAGATGTTTGAATTTGATTCTCATTTCTTGCATGGGACCTAGAAATTCACCCAAGGACACAAATGTGATTTTTCAACCAACTTTGGTGCACGAGAGCATGTGCTTGTAGTTCAAATTTGACTTATGCACATTAAACGAATAGAAACTCAATTAATGTATAAAAAATGACAAACGAACCCGGAATAATTCCAAAATTTAACATGGCACTAATGTAGTTCTATGTTTCCTTTGTTAAACTCAAAGGGGGGGGGGGCAGCGTATATCGTTTCACACTCAAAGGTGGCACGTTCCCTCTTAGAACCACGAGCTTCCAAATCGGCCCAATTTTTTACCACAACATGTTAGTGCCATGACATGACACCATGCTAAGTTTCATGATTTCCAGGCGAGTTTGATTTACATGAATTTAAAAATCAAAGTTTCTCGATGTTCTCGGCCGAGTCATGACGCTCAGATGTTTGAATTTCATTCTCATTTCTTCCATGGGACCTAGAAATTCTACCAAGGACACACATGTGATTTTTCAACCCACTTTGGTGCACCGGAGCATGTGCATGCAATTCATATTTAGATTATGCACATTAAAAGTCCAGAAACTCAATTAATGTATAAAAAGCCAAATGAACCCAAAATAATTCCAAAATTTAACAGGGCACTCATATAGTTCTATGTTGCCTCTGTAAATAAAATCAGGGGGGAGGCAGCGTATATCGTTTCGCACACAAAGGTGACACGTTCCCTCTCGAAACCACGAGGCTTGTTGAGAGAATCTCCGGTTTTGCAAGAGGCTTATACGAAAACATGTCCCAATTCAGCCAAAAATTATACGTATGAAAACAGGGTTTAGATTATCCCAAACATCTCGCTACCTAGACCAATAATGTACTATGATTTGAATTCAACATAAAATGGATACAAATATTTGAATTGGAGAGCGTATGGTACATGTAGTTCATAGTGAAATATGATTACTGCTATATGTATGTTTTTGTTATCAAGATAATATTTAAATTATTGTATAACTTGACAACAATCGTATTCAAATAAGGAAAATTGATTCAAATTTAGTCCATATGGTAGACGACAATATATATGTTCACATGGTGGAGTAAAATGTTCATATATGATGGAAGATCAAAATGTACGACTACATCAATTATAAACCGCAAGGTCACCTAACGATATATTCGAATTCAACATAACATGGATTCAAAAATTGAAATTCGAGATCATGGCATCTGTAATCATATAAAAAGGGACATTACTCTTTCTTTGGTGGGAATTGATTTGTTTTTTGTTCTTGTTGAGGGAAGTGCGAATCAATTTGGTACTGTGCAGGGTAATCTTGTTCTCCCGATTTTTTTTACATTTTTCTTGTAGTTTTTTCAATGGCATCTATAGCAATATAGTAAAAGGGGACATGACTCTCTTGTGTCTTGTATGAATTGTTTTTTTACACGTTAAGTTTGTTCTGCCCAACAAGGAATCCGCACCTTGTTATCCCGAAATTTTCAAGCTCGAGTATATTTTGTCTCACCTGCTTTGAAACTCCCGCTTCTTCAACCCGCGCCGCGCCTTGTTATCCCAAAATTTGGACGTGCGCGAGAACTCCCTCTCATCCGAAATCGCTCCCGCAGCCCAGACACACGAAATCCCCCTTCTACCCCTCAGCCGGAAATGAAGCTCCACGTCGCGGTGTCAAAACCAGTGGGGGTATGCTGGTAACTTACCCTACATTGGATCCCCCCTAATCTTGGCTCCCCCCTCCCCCTTCGCCCCCCCATTCATACACCGAGGCTGCCAAAACACGCGAAACCCCACGCTCCTCCGTCGGCCTCCCGACCGCCGCCCAGCCGGAGACTCCTCCCCGACCACGTCGTCCACCGCAATAGCTCGCCATCCCTCATCCACCGCATCGGACAAGGATCCGCTATCGATCTCGTCGTCTCGCCGGATCAGCCGCCCCGTCCTCCACCTCCAAGGAGCTGCCCCGATGTTCGCCTCTTCTATCGCGCCACCTCAATCCCCACAGCGTCGTCTTGACCTGCCCCACTGGAACCACAACACCCTCACCAATTCCTCCGAAAAAGCCGAGGCCAACTCGGCCCAACCAAGGAGGTTCTGCACTCAGCGCTCCATTTTATCTTTTATTCGATCTCACAGGGCTGCCGGTGCTCGATACCGAGCAGACATGGCGTGTCTCCATCGACGGTGCCGTCGCCGGCCACATCATCCACGGCATCTCTCCCCCATGTCATTGCTTCCTCGGCGGCGACTTCCACAACGGCACTAGCTGCAGCTGCTCCGGCTCTTGCTCGCACTGCGGCTCTGTTCTTGCTGTCGGTCGCGCTGCCGCACTGCTCCTGCTTTCGTTTGTTCCGCTGCTATGCTCTTGCTCTCGCTTGCGCTGCTGCTACTGCTGCATGACCTCCGGCAGCTACAGGAGTTGCTGCTTTAGCACTCGCTCGCGGTGCTACTGCACAACTTGCTCTCTGCTAGTGCGTTCCCTGCTCGAGCGTCTGCTGATTTAGATCACTGCTTCTCTGCTACTAGTGCTCGAACACCCTAAACATCTATTGCAATGTTCTATTACTAGTTCAATCAGTTTTGACAGTAAAATTCAGTTTCGACAGTGAAGTTCATTTTCTTCAGTTAAGTTCAGAGTGAATAGTACTTACAACATCTGTCGGAGCGGCCGTGGCGCGGCTGATGCATTTTACATCTAGCACTTTTTGGTGATGTATTTTACATCATCTATTGCAGATGATATTAGGGTCCCACTTCAGATTAACGTTGTCTGTCTTGTCATGCTTCAGCCTCGTCGCCGGACACCTTAGCGGAGCTGCTCCAACGACAGAACCGTCCATCACAGTGGAGCAGTACCCTCGGCGCCGTTTCCAGAGGCCTAGGATCTTCTTCCCCGCCTCCGACAGTCACACCAGCATCATCCCCATTCTCCACGTCCAACCAATGATGCTGAGGTCCACAAGGCTATGCCAAAGAGGTTGTACACTCGTCGCATCACTTTGTTTCTCCATTGCTCTGTTCTTCCAATTCATGTGAGCCAAACACACAGGTTGACTGAAATCCTATGTTTCCAAATGCTCTGTTTTGCACGTGCATTCCTATCCTATTCCTGTGTTTTTCCTGTCCCTGCGTTTATAGAATCCTTCAATTCTAAGGAGCCTTTACAGATTTACTTCATTTTCAGATAGGCGTCAAAGAAAACTCTGTGTGTTATGTCCTGCTCCTGTCGTGCCATCATCCACCCCACCTAAGGTGCACCATCGACAAAAGCATTCACTTCAGTAGAGATCCCCCCTGCAGACTTCCTTTCGACGCCTCAGATCATCTTCCCCGTTGCCGGCAGCCACGCCAACCGCATTACCATCACCGACTGAGCAGATGACCCTAAGGACTACACAGTTCCGGAAGAGAGGTCGCAGTCTTTCGTATTTGCTTACGTTATACATCGGTTATTATTACCTGCTACTTTATCATTCAATCTTGAGTTTTGAATTGCCCATGGGTCTCATATCGAGCCAGCAACGAGTAGTATCTGTCTACTATCTGGTTCATCTGTGGTCTTCTATGTGGTTCATGTTGGGTGGGCAACAAACAATAGATGATCCATTGTCTATCTTTTTAAACTGAAGCTATAATCTACCTGGTATCATTAGTTTTGGATCCATCCACTCATTTGCTACCATCAGTCTTGATTTTTGAATGCACCCCTTAGGCCTTACAAAATCTAACTATTTTTTTATTATGCAAGTCAGATATTGTACACAATCATACTGAAGATGTAGAGAAAAAGAGAAGACCGTTGCGTGCGAATATAATGTCATGCAGACGCCGCTCCATGGTGGGCGAAGTGCCCCCCCCCTCCTGCATTTCCAGATTGTATTCCAGAGGAAGATAACTGTTCAGATGGAGATTCAGAAGGAGCCGACCATGCCTGTTTACCACCTGAGGTGTTTGCTCTAACCTGGCATGCTGATGTTGGTCATATCATGCATATGGCGCCTTGCATTGCTTACATTATACATCTTATATGTCATCAGCTTAGTTTAGATTTGCTTTGTGTGAACGCCACCTGTTTGGTTTCTATATCATACTCCCACCATTCCTAAATATTTGTCTTTTTAGAGATATCGACAAGTGACTACATACGGAACAAAATGAGTGAATCTACACTCTAAAATATGTCTTTATACATCCGTATGTGGTAGTCCATTTGAAATCTCTAAAACAAACAATTATTTAGGAACGGAGGGAGTATATGGGAATTATGTAATGCCATCTTCTTTAGACAGGCATCATATACGTGAATCATGCAATGGCGCCATCCTATTTAGCCAGTCATCGTATATGTGAATTGTATCGTGCCATATTTTTTTCCATAATGTATTCCATTTGTCAACAAGTTTATACATTCGTCTACTCTTCCTGTGCATCAGCCATTTGAGTCGGTCATTGGAAAATCTGGAGTGAAAACAAGGTCTTCTGAGCAGTCAGTGCTACCTGTCGATGCAGATTTCTTGCTGGTTACAGATAGCTCCTCAAAGGAGGATTCAGAGAGAGATGACCAGTCGTATTCCACACCCCCCGAGGTGCATGCTCTAACTTGGCTGGGTTATATTGCTCATATCTTGCATTGCCATGCCATCTGCTTAGATTAGACATGCTTTGTGTGAATGCCTCCTGTTTTCTTTCTATGTCAGATATGTGAATTATGCAATGCCATGTTTTTCAGCTAGTTATCATATATGTGAATTATGCACCGCCATGGAGCCAGGCATCATATATGTGAATTATCTCATGCCATCTTTTTTTTCATTACGTATTCCATTTGTCGACAATCTGTGTATATTGAACTACTCTTCATGTGTATCAGCCATTTGAGCCGGTTATGGAAAGATCTGGAGTGAAAACAAGGTGTTCGGCAGGCAATGGTACCTATTGAAGCATATATCTCGATGGTTACAGGGAGCTCCTTAGAGGAGGATTCAGAGATAGATGACCAGTCCTATATCCCACCTGAGGTGTATGCTCTAAGTGGCAATATTTATATTTCTCATATGATGCATATGGTGTCTTTCATTGCTTAGTTTAGACATCATATGCACACTATTGAATTCTATCTGCTTAGTTTAGAGATCATACAAGCGAGTGCCAGTTGCTTAGTTTAGACATCATATGAATCAATTATGTCAATTATATCATGCCATCCTGTATACTTAGACAACATGTATGTGAATTATTTCATCCCAACCTATTTTAGAAAGACATCATATAGTTTTGTCATGTCATCCTGTTTAGGTACTCATCATATGTTGAATTATGCCATTATATCCTGTTAAGTTATCCATCATATATATGAAACTGTGTCATGCTATCCTGTTTAGTTAGGCATCATATATGTGAAATTGTGTCATGCTGTCCTGTTTGGTTAGACAACATACATCTGAATTACCACATCTGTCTATCATACAATGTTTGTACGTTCAAATTCTTTTCTCGTTTATCAGCCATTTGAATTGGAGGGGGTGATGGTAGTATCTAAGGGAGAAAATACCCGTTCTTCACAAAAGACAGTGCTACCCGTTGATGCAGATAGAACCATGGTTGTACTGGCCGACAAACTAGCCCCACCACACATAATCGAGACTCTTCCATATTGCACACTTACACCGTTGGGCAGAGAACCAGCTACAACCCATCTAACCGCAACCCCAGCGGATAGTAACCCACTTATAGTTGACAAAGCACCATGTCCAGCACAGAGTACCCCCACACGAGCAGTTTGTAAAGCTAATGTAGTGTGCAAAGCACGAAGACCACCACAACTAACCCAAACTCCACGTTTAAAGCAGAAGAGCAACTGTTCTCAGGTCAGATTTCGTAGCTATGGTCCAAACTCCTTTGTTGTTGCATCACTGTATTTTCTCATACCAACTACTTTCGAATTTGAAGGATCCAATTGAAACTCCAATGGCGCAACAGGTATGTTTTAAACCTATTTCTTTAACTGGATTGCTGTTCTAACTTCTTGCTCTATGTTGATTTCAGTTTAAGTTGCATAAATAGTTATGTTCTCATGTGATACACATTACAAGTGCTGCTAATGCTGTGTAGTTTCTCACACTTATATTCTATCTATGTTGATGTGTCTTAAAAATATATGAGTTGAACTGTGTCTCTATCTTGAATAGGGAACATAAAATAGAATGATATGGACAATACAGTGACCATAGTACATAGATATATGTTTGTTTCATGTTGTTATCCTGTCCACCTTACTACTGAACCGGTTTACCAAAATGAGTTTCATATACTACAAGCTAAACCTGTGATGTGTCTGCTTGTTTCTCTTGTAGTATGCAAACAGAATATTGGAGAAGAGCACCCCACTATGCAATGGTAGAGAAAGTAATGCATATAAGGTTCAAGATAGTGAGACAACCCTGTTAGTCTCCAAGAAAGGTGATAAAAACGATCTTGTAGACAGTGAGAAAACCCCACAGTCCTGCGTTGATGTAGTGTTCGAGTTACTGGCCAGTACCGCTGGCACAAGCTCTTCCAACTCGCTGCCTGAATCACTTCGGCTTCTTCAGTCTCAGCTACAAGCTGAAAGGCATCAGTCAGCTGTGCTGCGGTAAGAAGCCGAAGGCCTGAGGAAGTCCCTGCAGAATTCAGATGCGTACTTTCTTGTGCAATAGCAAGCGCCGGAGGATTTAAGCGCCAAACAAGAGAAAGTTAATAAGCTTGCTAAGCATCTTTCCAGCATTATGGGTACCCAGGATATTGTTTCTTGAGCTCTTCTGAAGTGGTTTCAGTTCTAGACTTGTTTTGCTGCGGCGTTTATATGCTGGTGTGTTCCCTATATTTGCACTGGTGGCGAACTTTGATGCCCAGTGGATGTAATATGTGTAATAGCCGTGATAGCCTAGCATAAGTTGCTCTCTTATTTATTTCCTTGTTTTGTTTATTTGTTTGCTTGTAGTCAGTGCAGTTCTTTTTCCGCGGTTTGCTAGTGGCTGCAATAACCTACTTTTTAAAACTAGGCCACAATAACCATGGGCTAATATTTACTGTAGTGATAGTGGGCCTCCTACGGGCCGTAGAAACAGTGGGCCTTCTACGGGCTGTAGAAACAGTAGGCCTTCTACGGGCCGTAGAAACAATGGGCCTTCTACGGGCCATAGAAACAATGGGCCTTCTACGGGCCGTATCATCAATGGGCCTTATACGGGCCGTATGATCGATTGCCAAACATGGGCCAATAACAGGCCTCATTATGGTCGTAAACGGGCTAGAGTTGGAATCGTCCGTTCATGGGCCAACCATAATGGGCCATCGTTAATAGGCCGTATTTGATGACGCTATGAAAACGGCCCAACGAATTAACGGACCACAAACGGGCCGACTGTAACCATGGGCTGAATTTGGCCCACAAGCAGAAAATGATAGTAACGGGCCGTAAGTAAATGAATGCTGGAAATGAGCCCAAGAATAAATCGGCTCTGAGAAGCCCGAAAGATAACATGGGCTAGAAATGGCCCAACGGAATAACGGGCCGTCATTGGGTATAAAGTGATACACTGTTCGTCACGGGCCAGTTTCACCACGGGCCGTTAATGGGTGTAAAGTGATACACTGTTCATTACGGGCTAGTTTCACCACGGTCCGTTAGTAGGGCAAGAGTTACATAGGGCCTCATATGGGCCGAAAGACGTCATGGGCCATACATGGGCGAGAGGGGAAAACAGGCTGGAATCATATTGGATGGCCCAGATGATGCTACTAGGCCTAATTCAGATAGGGCATAACGGGCCTTGGGTTAGCGGGCTGTAAATGGGCTATATTTGAACAGGCCGTTAACAAGCTTTCCATGGGCCGGCCCACCAGCTTTTGACCAAGTCAAACGGGTCGGCCTTTACACAGGAATGAGCCTCTGTTGGGCCATGCCACGTGTCAACGTATCATTGGCGCCTATCTGACCCACTGATGAGCTGACACGTGTTTCATCCGACCATTAAGAATTTTACACGTGGAAATTTCCCATTGGTCGGGGATGTTAACGGGTTATCGGATCCAAAACCGGACCCGATAGCTTAACGGCATTCCGTTACGGTGGATGCCACGTGTCGGTCACCCTTGACGAAAGCACTTCTGTGACGCGCGATTTATCGTCATGGAAGTGGACACTTCCGTGATGATAATTTTGGTAATGTCATGCAACACTTCTACGACAGCACATGTATGACTACCTTGATTCTGTCATAAATATGTCATGGATGTACATGCATGACAAAAAAAGCGACCTACTATGACAAACACGTATCATCACAGAAGTGTATTTTTTTTGTAGTGCTGGTACATACCCTTAGCCCCGAGGATGAACTACTCCCTCCTCGTCATGGAGAGCGCCAGAACGGGTCTAGATTGGTTTTCGGTGACTACAGAGGCTTGCGGCGGCGGAACTCCCGATCTAGATTATGTTTTGGAGGTTTGGGTATTTATAGGAATTTTTGGTGTCGGGAACAAGTCCGGGAGGTGCCCGAGTCATCCACGAGATAGGGCGGCGCGCCCAGGGGGGTGGGCGCACCCCCCACCCTCGTGGACGGCCCGGGACACTTCTGGCCCACCTCTTTTACTCCGGGGTCTTCTTTTGGTCCATCAAAAATCGTCAAAAATTGGCACGTCCATTGGACTCCGTTTGGTATTCCTTTTCTATAAAACTCAAAACAAGGAAAAACAGAAACTGTCACTGGGCTCTAGGTTAATAGGTTAGTCCCAAAAATCATATAAAATAGCATATAAATGCATATAAAACATCCTAGATGGATAATATAATAGCATGGAACAATCAAAAATTATAGATATGTTGGAGGCGTATCAGTCACGGGAGAAGTCATGTTGCAAGTAATCATGTGAACTTGATATGTGTTCGATGTTTTGATGCTATGTATGTTGTAATTCCCTTAGCGGTGTCATGTGAACGTCAACTACATTCCACTTCACCATATTTGGACCTAAGGGAATGCATTGTGGATTAGTTATTAGATGATGGGTTGCTAGAGTAACAGAAGCTTAAACCCTATTTTATTCGCTACTTCATAAGGGACCAATTTGGATCCAAAAGTATAATGCTATGGTTAGATTTTATATTAATACTTTTCTCGTAGTTGCAGATGCTTGCGAGGGGGTTAATCATAAGTAGGAGGTTTTTTCAAGTAAGAACAACACCTAATTAAGCACCGGTCCACCCACATGTCAAATTATCAAAGTAGCGAAAATGAATCAAGCCAACATGATGAAAGTGATATTGTGAAATTCCCGTGAACCCTCAAGAATGCTTTGCTTATCATAAGAGACAGTTTGGGCCTGTCCTTTGCCACAAAAGGATCGGGTTACCTTGCTGCACTTTATTTACCATTACCGTTTCTTTCTCATTACAAATTATCTTGCTATCAAACCACTTGTTACCGACTATTTCAGTGCTTGCAGAAAATACCTTGCTGAAATCCACTTGTCATTTCCTTTTGCTCCTTGTTAGGTTCGACACTCTTACTTATCGAAAGGACTAAGATTTATCCCCTATACTTGTGGGTCATCAGGGATCCTAGCTAAGCTTGCTTGGATAAGGATGAGCCTACCTTTGTAAGACAGAGGCTTCCCTCTCGAGCCAACGATCCATTTCACGATCTTGTCAATTAATGGTTGGATGTCCTCTCTCCTCAGTTTATCATGATGAAGAGGGCTACATTTTGATAACCATTTTAACTAACTGGATGATATTCATTCAAATTAGGCGAATTTTGATATAAACACGGTCGGATTACATATAAAGATGACGGATTTCATATAAAGATGACGGATTTCATTACATTTACATCAACTAAGTGGTACTAGTCTGGCTCTACATATATAATTAATACCTAATCTAAATGGTCGCTGGCGTCCGTTCCCTGTGTCCGGTCATGAGCCCTAAGAACTGAAGCTTATCCTTCTCCAGCTCTGCCTCGATGCTCTCCATCTCTGCCTTTGTAACCTTCGCCTCTGGAGCCCTGATACGTTCCAATGTACCTATAATTTTTCGTTGTTCCATGTTGTTATATTATCATTCTTGGATGTTTTATATTCATGTTATAGCAAATTTATATCATTTTTTGGGACTAACCTATTGACATAGTGCCCAGTGACAGTTGCTATTTTTCTGCTTGTTTTTAACTTCGCAAAATCCCTATCAAACGGAGTCCAAACGCAGTGAAACTTTTTGCAATTTTTTTTGGACCAGAAGAGAACTTGGGAGCCAAGGAAGTACCATAGGGGAGGCCCATGGGGCCCACAAACCACCAGGGCACGCCAGAGGCCCCTAGCGCGCCCAGGTGGGTGGTGGGGCCCATGGGAGTCTCCTCCACGGCCTCTCAGCTCTATAAATTCCCAGATATTCCAAAAACCCTAGGAGAGTCGACGATACACAATGCCAGCTGCCGCAAGTCCCAAAACAATGAGATCCAATCTAGAGCCCTATTCTGGCACTCTGCCAGAGGGGAACACGATCACAGAGGGGTACATCATCCTCATTGGTGCTCCTCTGATGATCCATGAGTAGTTCACCATAGACCTACGGGTCCGTAGACGGTAGATAGATGGCTTCTTCTCTCTTTTTGATTCTCAATACAATGTTCTCCTCGATGTTCTTGAAGATATATTTGATGTAATGAATTTTTGCTGCGTGTTTGTTGGGATCCGATGAATTGTGAGTTTATGATCTGATCTATATCCATGAATATTATTTGAGTCTTCTTTGATCTCTTATATGGATGACTATTTATAGCCTCGTATTTCTTCTCCGAAACTTTGGTTTGGTCTGGCCAACTAGATTGATTTTTAGTGCAACGGGAAGAGGTGCTTTGTGATGGTTACGATCTTGCGGTGTCCTCATCCAATGACAGAAGGGGTAACGAGGCATGTATATATCGTTGCTATTAAGGATAAAAAGATGGGGTCTATTCCTACATGAATAGATCTTGTCTACATCATGTCATCGTTCTTACTGCATTATTCTGTCTCTCCATGAACTTAATACAGTAGATGCATGCTGGATAGCGGTCGATGTGTGGAGTAATAGTATTAGATGCAGGCAAGAGTCAGTCTACTAATATTGGACGTGATGCATATATACATGATCATTGACCTGGATATTGTCATAATTATTTGCTCTTCTATCAATTGCCCAACAGTAATTTGTTTACTGATACGTCTCCAACGTATCTATAATTTTTTTATTGTTCCATGCTATTATATTATCTGTTTTGGAAGTTTAATGGGCTTTATTACGCTATTTTATATTATTTTTGGGACTAACCTATTAACTGGAGGCCCAGTGCCAGTTTCTGTGTTTTTGCCTATTTTAGTGTTTCGCAGAAAAGAAATATCAAACGGAATGAAACCTTCGCGATGATCTTTCTTGGACCGAAAGCAATCTAGAAAACTTGGAGTTAAAGTTTGGAATGCCATGAGGCGGCCACGAGGCAGGAGGGCGCGGCCCCACCCTCATGGGCCCCTCATAGCTCCACCGACGTACTTCTTCCGCCTATATATACTCTTATACCCTAAAAACATCAGGGGGTGCCACGAAACCACTTTTCCACCGCCGCAACCTTCTGTACCCGTGAGATCCCATCTCGGGACCATTTCTGGCGATTTGCCGGAGGGGGAAACGATAATGGAGGGCTTCTACATCAACACCATAGCCTCTCTAATGAAGCGTGAGTAGTTTACCACAGACCTTCGGGTCCATAGTTATTAGCTAGATGTCTTCTTCACTCTCTTTGATTCACAATACAAAACTCTCCTCGATGTTCTTGGAGATCTATTCGATGTAATACTATTTTGCGGTGTGTTTGCCGAGATCCGATGAATTGTGGATTTATGAACTTGATTATCTATGAATATTATTTGGTTCTTCTCTGAATTCTTATATGCATGCGAATTATCGGTTTAGTTTGGCCTACTAGATTGATCTTTCTTGCAATGGGAGAAGTTCTTAGCTTTGGGTTCAATCTTGCGGTGTCCTTTCCCAGTGACTGTAGGGGCAGCAAGGCACATACTGTATTGTTGCCATTGAGGATAAAAAGATGGGGTTTATATCACATTGCTTGAGTTTATCCCTCTATATCATGTCATCTTGCCTAATGCGTTACCTTGTTCTTATGAACTTAATACTCTAGATGCATGCTGGATAGCAGTCGATGTGTGGAGTAATAGTAGTAGATGCAGAATTGTTTCGGTCTACTTGACATGGACGTGATGCCTGTATTCATGATCATTGCCTTAGATACTTTCATAACTGTGCGCTATTCTATCAATTGCTTGGCGGTAATTTGTTCACCCACCGTAATACATGCTATCTTGAGAGATGCCACTAGTGAAACCTATGGCCCCCGGGTCTCTTTTTTATTATATTGCTACTCTTTTATTTTCATTGCATCTCGTTTACTATTTTGCAATCTTTACTATCTAATCTATACAACAAAAACACCACAAATATTTACTTTATCTGTATTAGATCTCACTTTTGCGAGTGGCCGTGAAGGGATTGACAACCCCTTTATCGAGTTGGTTTCAAGGTTCTTGATTGTTTGTGTAGGTATTAGGTGACTTGTGCGTTGTCTCCTACTGGATTGATACCTTGGTTCTCAAAAACTGAGGGAAATACTTATGGTACTTTGCTTCATCACCCTTTCCCCTTCAAGGGAAAACCAACACATGCTCAAGAGGTATCAAGAAGGATTTCTGCCGCCGTTGTCGGGGAGATCGACACCAAGTCAAGACATACCAAGTACCCATCATAAACTCGTCTCCCTCGCATTAAATTATTTTCCATTCGCCTCTCGTTTTCCTCTCCCTCACTTCTAAAACAATTTTCTAAAACCTTTTCCTTTTCTTCGCCCCTCTTCCGTTCGTATCTTGCGCTTGCCTCTTGTCTGTTCGTTCTTAGTGCGGTTTTTGCTATCATGTTTGAAACTGGGGAGGTTATCATTGAAAAGGATAGTAGTAACAATGGGGGAAACTTTGATGCTTTTGATAATCCTCATGAAGAACCTACTATTTTGCACCCTAAAAACTTTTGGATTGGTAGTGGTAATATTATGGGAAAAGGAGTTATTCAAAATTTCTTTACGTGTCCTGGTACGTTGCCCACTATGGGTGGGTCTATTCTTCATAGAACTAGTAGTCTTGCCGATGTTATATCTTTGCTCGTGGTTGAACTTGAAATACTATTTATCCATATGCATCCTTGCATACAAAGGATTTTTCTATAATTTTCCAACATTGAGCATTCTTATGTTAAGCGAGCGGCTACCATCTTTTTAGCACGTGAGTTCAGATTTATAATAAGAGAGGCCAATGAAAATTTTGCGCATTATAGGGTGGATGCTGGCCGTCCCCCATAGAAGCAACCCTTTTTGATCAAGAATACATAATGCGTTTACGATCTTTAGATCATGTTGCTTATAATGAAAACGTTAGAAAAAATGTTCCTACCGATGTTCTAGTTGATCGGATTTCTGAACTCAATGATAATTTTTCTAATCAGAATAATGGGTTAGGTTTTTCTCTTGAACAAAGGCTCATGACTTTCTGCCAAAATAATGCTTATAATGATGAATTGGTTGTGCAATATGAGGGGCCAAAGGAGGAACCAATACCTCCCGAGCTTGATCTTGGGGACTTTTGTCGCATTAAATTTAGCCCTCTTGTTTACTTTTGCTTGCCACAAAAGAAACTTGATGCTGAACATAGGGAGTATGAGATGAGTTTTCGCAATTTGCCTTATCATTATTATGGCAATACCTATATCTATTCTTGTTTTTGTGCCTAGCAAGGGGCGTTAAACGATAGCGCTTGTTGGGAGGTAACCCAATTTTATTTTTGTTCTTTGCTATTTTCCTATTTAGTAATAAATAATTCATCATTCTACTGTTATGATTGTGTTTTTTATGTTTCAGTTAGTGTTTGTGCCATGTAAAGCCTTTAGGATCATCTTGGGTGACTGTTGTTTGATCTTGCTGATAAAAACAGAAAGTATGCGCTCATGAAAGTAATTATCATTTTTTACCAGGGAGCGATAAAATACCAATTCCAACTGCAGTACATCACTATAAAAATTCCTGAGGTCATCCTAATGTTTCAGAATTTTTGGAGTTCCCAAAGTATTCGAGCACTACATATTGCTACAGACTATTCTGTTTGTGATAGATTCTGTTTGTCGTGTGTTGTTTACTTGTTTTGATGATTCTATGAGTAGTATCGGGGGTTATGAACCATAGAGAACTTGGAATACAGTAGGTTTAACACCAATATAAATACAGAATGAGTTCATTACATTACCATAAAGTGGTGGTTTATTTTCTTATACTAACGGAGCTCATGAGATTTTCTGTTGAGTTTTGTGTTGTGAAGTTTTCAAGTTTTTGGGCAAAGATTTGATGGATTTTGGATTAAGGAGTGGCAAGAGCCTAAGCTTGGGGATGCCCAAGGCACCCCAAGGTAAAATTCAAGGACAACCAGAAGCCTAATCTTGGGGATGCCCAAGGCACCCCAAGGTAAAATTCAAGGACAACCAGAAGCCTAAGCTTGGGGATGCCCCGGAAGGCACCCCCTTTTTCGTCTTCGTCTATCGCTTTACTTGATGCTATATTTTATTCACCACATGATATGTGTTTTGCTTGGAGCGTCTTGTATGATTTGAGTCTTTGATTTTTAGTTTACCACAATCATCCTTGCTGTACACACCTTTTGGGAGAGACACGCATGAATCGGAATTTATTAGAATACTCTATGTGCTTCACTTATATCTTTTGAGCTAGATAATTTTGCTCTAGTACTTCACTTATATCTTTTTAGAGCACGGTGGTGGTTTTATTTTATAGAAATTATTTATCTCTCATGCTTCACTTATATTATTTTGAGAGTCTTTTAGAACAGCATGGTAATTTGCTTTGGCTATAAAATTAGTCCTAATATGACGGGCATCCAAGATGGGTATACTAAAGACTTTCATAAAAAGTGCGTTGAATGCTATGGGAAGTTTGATTCCTTATGATTGTTTTGAGATAGGAAGATGGTGATATTAGAGTTATGCTAGTTGAGTAGTTGTGAATTTCAGAGATACTTGTCTTAACCTTCGCCGGTGCATCCAGACCCCGTGATATGATACGCTCTATCACACATAAGCCTCATTATATCTTCCTCAAAACAACCACCATACCTACCTATTATGGCATTTTCATTGTCATTCCGAGATATATTGCCATGCAACTTTCCACCATTCCGTTTATTATGACACGCATCATCATTGTCATACTGCCTTGCATGATCAAGTAGTTGACATTGTATTTGTGGAAATGCCACCTTCATAATTTTTCATACATGTCACTCTTGATTTATTGCACATCCCGGTACACCGCTAGAGGCACTCACATGGAGTCATATTTTGTTCTAAGTATCGAGTTGTAATTCTTGAGTTGTAAGAAATAAAGTGTGATGATCTTCATTATTAGAGCATTGTCCCAGTGAGGAAAGGTGGCACATCCCTAGCTTAGCCTTTGCTTGTCCTTGCATGATCGTCATGTCATCATGTCTAAATTTCATTTAAATTTGCAATGGGCACTACTAGGAAAAAGCTTACCAGTAGCGTTCGTTTTTTTTGCTACGAGTAGCATAGGTACACGCACTACTGTTACGATGCTACAACTATTTTTTAGTAGTAGCCCTTGTTTTGCCCAGCGCTACTGGTAAATGATGATAGCAGCAACACTTGTTTTTTGCCAGCGCTACTGGTAAATGATGATAGTAGTAGCGCGTCCATGATACACCCACACTACTAGTAACGAATTAGGATTTAAAAAAAATATAAAAATCTACCTATTCCAGTTTAGACATGCATTTCAAACTACTCACATACATGCATTTCATAGTACGTACATTTTATACATATAGTCAATCATACATATCTGATATAGATAATTAATAAATATATATACACAATATACGCCACGCCTATAGGTCGTCGGCGTCGGCGCCTCCACAAGCCCGTGTTTGATGGTGTTGATGTCATCGTCATCGTCGCCGCTGTAGCACGGTGAGGATGTCGTCGTCATCGTCACCGCCGCGGCCCCATGTCGATGTCGTCGTCATCGTCGCCGCCGCAGCCCCGTGTCGATTTCGATGTCGTCGTCGTCGCCGCCGCCGCAGCCCCATGTCGATATCATCGTTGTCGCCGCCGCCGCAGCTTCAAGTCCATGTGTTCCCTACTAGGAACTCACAAATTCTGGAATTAAACAATGAACCAAGACCACTACTAGGAACTCACAAAGAGCCTAGAGCAGAGCACTAAGTAACAATAGCATAAACAAAAGCATATAGCAGCAGCATAGTATATATGAATTACAAGCAGTACCAAACAGACTAATCATAGAAATTGGGGAAAACCCAACTTAAGAAGGATACAGTTCTAGGCATGATATTAAGTGCAAGGAGATAAAGAATTCCAAGGCAGTATGAAATCTTATTATAGATTCTGAATACAAGCTTTTGTGGCAAATTGCAACAAGCAAAGGCTGTGCACCAAGTAGAAATAATTCCCAGGTCATTCGCAAGATAGCAAGAAGGCATCAACAATAGCAGATGTATTACGGTCAGGTCATTTCAATTTAACTCTTGGTTGAAGATGTATTATTGCCATTGTACTAGTAATCATCAGCAGTAACAACACTTGGTGTGTCAATAAATAAGCATCAGAACCAACAATGATCTATCTAGCTACATAATGGTACTAGTATTACGGTCTATTTGACTAGCATAAAAACAGAGTTGGTATAAAACATAACAGAGGGGAGTTTGTAGGTACCTGGGTTATAGGTAAATAGTTATAGGTAACCAATTTGATCCTAAGAAGTTAAGAGGAGAGGAACTCCATGGGAAGTATCATGTTTATAATGACACTACCTGGATCAGCTTTTCCCATGCTCTTTGTATGACTGATGAAGCACAAAGTTCTACCACAACACGATGCTCTCAAACAATTTCTGCAAAATATATTTGTTTAAACAGCAGGATCATCAGTGTTAGGTATCTCAAAGAATTTTTTAATGGTTCGAAATGACAATAATATGTAAACATAGACTACTGGCGAATTTGACCCCGTTGTAAAATTGACGGAGATGTCAAAAAGACACAATGTACATATAAATTTGTTGAATATTATATACGATACTCTTTATAGCAGCAATGGTAGACACTTCTATAGGTGGATCGTGCATATCACTAAAATAATAAAGCACATCATTCTGATAAGTAAAACTGAATGCATGACTCTATAATATGCTCAATTTGGAGCATCGTTCCTTTTGTGATTTTCTCAAAATACCAAGGATTGTACATAGGATACTAACATTGGGGAGCCAAATACATCATTGGATCTAACAAAAAGAGCTAAAAAATACGGAAAACTTGATGTTTCAGTGACTGGTGCCAGCAAATATTATGAGTTCTCAGCTTATTACCTTTTCGTGCAATGGAGGCCAGATATTGCATCCCCTGGCAATCGCTGAACTAAAAGCAAGCCTGCAAAAATAAGACACAAACATAGATAAATATTTCTAGACTTGTAGTAATATAAATCAGAACATCCCACTATTATTGCAAGCCATGGAAGCATGGCATCCTCTGACTTCAAGATTGCATTCCCATCTGTGACTAATTCCAGCAGCAAACATTGCAAACAGGGAAGGTCACAGAATCTGAATTCATCCAATGAAAAATGATACAAATCAATAGAACGTGGTGTTATGAGAGCATGGCCTCCACCAACAGTCACATATTAACAACAAAACCCCACCAACAGCAAATCAGAGCATGACATTTCAGACTAGGCGTAACTAGGACCACACCATAAGCTATACACTTCAGACAGTAAGCATGCTGCGGTTGCCAACCGATCCGTGGATACAACCAAAAATGGATGCCAACCTGGCAAGATGAAAATCGCACTCGCCACTGCATCTGACTGAGCAAACCACCACCTCGCGTTGAATATAGCATCTGACTGAACAAACCACCTCGGCCACATGATAGGTGTCCTTCAGAAACTCTACGCTCAGCTGCACAGAAACCCCACCCCACGCACCACGGGCGGAACCAGACCAGATCGGACGTGCAATCAAAGCCAGCCAAGCCGCTGCTACGCATGCACGCACGAGCGAGTGCGACACCCCCTACCGCTACCAGATCCAGTCGGACTGGAGCATAATGTACAGATCAGGGAGATGGGGGATGGGTGCATGCGTGCATACCTCGACAGTGGGGTTGCCGCGGCGGCGACTTGGCCGGGTCCTCGGGGTCGACGGACTCCGCCGCTTGGCTGAGCGAGACCGACGTCGACTCCTCTCCTCCACCATGTCATTTCCCCTCCCTCTCTCTCCGAGGTGGGACGGGATGGGGGAGGCGAGGTCGCGGAAGCAACGCGCGGTGGCGGGGGTGCGGGAGGAGGCTCCTATCCCTCTGTGTGCTAGTACAGGTTGGGAGAGGAGAGGAGGTGGAAGGAGGCCGGCGGTGGAGGGGATCTGGATCGGTGGTGGATGGAGTGCGTGGAGTGGACGGTTGGTGGCATAGCAGCAGCGCGGTGTGTCCCACGTGCGCTACATCTATCCATCTAGTAGTAGCGCATATTTTATACCCGATGCTATTACTATTGTTTGTTGAGGGGTGTCGGTGTCAAAACCGGTGGATCTCGGGTAGGGGGTCCCGAACTATGCGTCTAAGGCGGATGGTAACAGGAGGCAGGGAACACGATATTTTACCCAGGTTCTGGCCCTCTTGATGGAGGTAAAACCCTACGTCCTGATTGATTAATATTGATGATATGTGTAGTACAAGAGTTGATCTACCACGAGATCGAAGAGGCTAAACCCTAAAAGCTAGCCTATGGTATGATTGTATGTTGTCTACGGACTAAAACCCTCCGGTTTATATAGACACCGAAAAGGGCTAGGGTTACACAAGGTCGGTTACAAAGGAGGAGATATACATATCCGTATTGCCTAGCTTGCCTTCCACGCCAAGTAGAGTCCCATCCGGACATGGGACGAATTCTTCAATCTTGTATCTTCATAGTCCAATAGTCTGGCCAAAGGATATAATCTGGCTGTCCGGAGACCCCCTAATCCAGGACTCCCTCAGTAGCCCCTGATATAGGCTTTCAATGACGATGAGTCCGGCGCGCAGTATTGTCTTCGGCATTGCAAGGCGGGTTCCTCCTCCGAATACACCACGGAAGAATTTGAATACAAGGATAGTGTCCGACCCTGCAAAATAAGTTCCACATACCACCGTAGAGAGAATAATATTTCCACAAATCTAATCTGCTGACACGTTTTGGCAACACGACATTCGGTCATGGCCCGGTGATTATTCGAACCATTTCCTTTAACTAGCCCCGCACATAACGCGAGGTAGTTTTCTGACATGTCTTGTCAAAGCAGAGATCGTGTCCCCTTATCACGGGATTCTCATCAATACGGGCGTGGGTAACCCAACCGCGCCTAGTTTCGTCCGCCCATATAAAGGGATAAGGATTCACCTTTTCATCCACGCCTTCTTCCTCCTTTGCTCATCCATTTTCACACACTCGAGCTCCAGCGCCCAAGTCCGCATTTCCCACCTCGACCTTCTCCAACCATGTCTGGAGCGGGAGGCAGGTGGATGGTCTCCTCCGTCACGGAGGGACACATCAAGAAGCTAAGGAGAGCCGGATACCTGCCCGATGACATCGCGCACCGGCTCCCAGATGAGGGGCAGCTCATCCCCACCCCCAGGCCCCATGAGAGGATAGTGTTCCTTACCCACTTCCTCCGCGGACTGGGATTCCCTCTCCACCCATTCGTCTGGGGGCTCATGTTCTACTACGGCCTGGAATTCCACGATCTGGCCCCGAACTTCAGCCTCAACATCTCGGCGTTTATCGTCGTGTGCGAGGCCTTCCTCCGCATCAAGCCCCACTTCGGCTTATGGCTGAAGACCTTCAATGTCAAGCCGAAGGTAGTGAGCGGCCGCCAGGCGGAGTGCGGAGGCGCCATGGTGGGCAAGATGCCCAACGTCACATGGCTCGAGGGCTCCTTCTTGGAGACCATAAAGGGGTGGCAATCGGGGTGGTTCTACATCACCGAGCCGCGTGACCCTAAATGGGCAGCGGCCCCCAAGTTCCGATCTGGCTTCCCCACGCGGCTCACCTCCAGGCAAGAGAAGGGCCTGTCCTAGGGTAATTCGGGGGAGCTGACCGGACTCCAAACATGTACTCAAAACATGGTGAACAAGAAGCTCAAACTTGTCAACGTAGTCCAGGTCATGCTCATCCGCCGGATCCTCCCGTGCCAACAATGGGCTTTCAACTTGCGGGAGTTCGACACGGCCCAGCACCAAACTCTGAACAGGCTCTGCGACACAACTCACGAAGATGCCTGGAGGTGCTATTCAAGAGTGTCGAGGTTCCCCCTCCCACTACCGAGGACCGCGGATTCTGCGCGAAGCGCCAAGCCAGCGTGGTAAGCTGTTTTACCTCTCACAGGATACTTGTTTTTCATAGTTTGACTCTATGCGGGATCTAAGCTCCCGTACCTTTGACAGGACTAGCAGGAGACTGCCGGACAGATCGACTGTCCCGCTCCTTTGCCCGAAGGCCCAGCATACGCTCTCCTGACGAAGATGCTGACTCCGGCTCCTTACACGGTGCCGGAGAAGACCAAGAAGGCCAAGGGAACCCGAAAGAGCTCCCTCCGCCAGGCGTCATCGGACTCACCGTCCGATGACTCTGCGGCACACTCCACCCCCGAAGACGAGGAGGAAGAAGAAGATGCTCCCCCTATAGTTGGGGGAGACAAGAAAAGGAAGGTCGCCCCAACTGGGGAGGCTGGAGGGTCCAAGAAGGGAAGGACTCTCCTTCCGGACAGTTCCACCACCGCCGCCGAAGGCGAAGACGAGTGGTTGCCCAAGGCCAAGCCCCTGGGGAGGTCGTAAGTATTCGTATACCAGAGTAACTCATAGTATCCTTTTGTTGCACTGCTTCCCCTAATGTCGAATATGATTATGCAGGCTGCCACGAGCCCGTATCGATGTATCATCGGACGGCTCCCTGGGCTCGTCGGATATGGATAGCGATCCACTTCCGACCGCCACCTCCCCTTGCCCTGGGGACGACGCCGAGGTATTGTCTCAAGAGGCACCGGGTCGAGGGGAGACAGTCCCAAAGGCGCCTCAAGGCGACCTTCCGGACTCCGGGAGCAGAGGGAACAAGGCCCCTGAGGGCTCCGAGTTTGGCCGTCAGCCGAACACCGCGCCGGAACCTTCAGTGGTTCCGGACTCGGGCAGGCGGCCTCCTTCCAAGAGGGGCAAGACGCCTGTGCCGGTGACCTCTGTCCATCCAGAGGCGCCGTAAAATCAGCTGGGAGCGCTTAGCAGCGCTTCCATCAACGAGGAGCACCGTACTATTATGAGTGTGGTGGTCCAGAAGGTTCAGTCCGCCAAAAGCGGACTGACTGAAGCCTGTGCCAGCCTTCTAACAGGCTCTGAGGTAAGTGTTTAAAATATAGGAAAAATATTACCGCATAGAAAGCAGCCCCTGATGCTCTGTTCGGTGTTCACAAAGAAAAGCCGAACAGAGGATCAAACAATATCGCAGGAGTCTAATATAAGTATGTCAATATGCGTATGCAGGCTTTGCTGCTAGCATCTGCCGCACTGACTGCGGAGGTCGCTGCACTGAAGCAGGACCTTAAAGGGTCCAAGGACGAGCTCGGCCTTGCCAAGAGGCAGCTCGAGGAGAACAAAGGTAAGTAATACCAAGTCTATGGATATGTATAAAAAGAATGCGATTGCAAAATGACAGGATCATCATGAATTTGCCAGGGGCCACGACCGAAGTGGCGACCCTGAGGCAAGCACTGTCCGAGCCGAAGATAAAGTGGCCAAGGAGCGCACCGAGCGGGAAAGGCAATAGGCTCGGGTGGGCGAGGTGCAGCAAGAGCTCCAGGCTCTCGTGACGAAGCACGAGGCGTTGGAGCTTGACTCAAAGACACGGGAGTCTGAGCTTGCCGCGGCCCTCGAGAGCACAAAGAGTGCCAAGGACGAAGCCTAAAAGGCCCTCCAGGAGATTGATGCGATGAAGAAAATAGCGGCGGGTAAGGCATTCTATATGCAAAGCAAGCATGTGAAAGTAAATTACCTATTACTTACCCGAATCCGAAGCTCTCTAGGAGCATTCGCAGATTTGCCCCGCAGCGTGTCGGATGCCGCACAGTTTTACCAGGCCGAGGAGGGAAGCTCAACGGAGAAGCTGTTCTGGTCTCAGTATACTGGGACCGAACACCCGGTGCCTATGAGCGACCAGCTGAAGCAGCTGGTCGAGCTACACAAGGCGGCCGAACAGGCCATGAAGGGCTTTATAGTCCGGCTGTGGCATGGCGACGCCCTTCCGAACAGCTACTTCGGCCTGGTGAGGCGGCTTGTGGATGCCTGCCCACAGCTGGAAGTCGTCAAGCGGTCCGTCTGCATCGAGGGTGCACGCCGGGCTTTTGCCCGCGTGAAGGTGCAATGGGCCAAGCTAGACGCCGTGAAGCTGATCAAGGAAGGACCGCCGTAGGGCAAGGAGCATCGCACCCCCGAAATTTATTATGAGGGTGTCTTGAAGGGTGCCCATCTTGTAGCGGACGAATGTTCAAAGGATGTAATTTTTGAGTAAACTTGCTCGTGTGATCCTGTATGATGAAAACTTTTTTCATATGCGCTATGCAACGCTTGTTTGAATTCAAAATATTACCTTCTGTTTGGATGTTTATCCAATCTGAGAGATGGCTAGTCCTCGGCTTCTGCCCCCATGCCGCGAGTGTTGGGGTGTTCGGGATAAACCTGAGCACTCTTGTTCCCATTTTTGGGTCCTTCGAGGGAGGTGCTCAGCACAGCGAACAAGGCAACCAGACTAATAATGCTCCATCACTCTCACTTAGCCATAGAATTCTATAATTTTAAATTTCGGTTAAGCCCCTGGTATCCGGAAGGCCGAATTCGGGGCGCGATACACGCCTTTAAGCCGTACAGGACCGAATCCTCGCTCTAAGGAGCATAAGTCTTTAGGGACTCGAAACCTCACCGAATAGCGACCCGTCTCTCGCCTTATCATGACAGTCAGTTTTAGCTTTCTCTACTGAGGTGCTTAGCCCAGCAGAACCGGGGCACAATCGCAGTAGTTCTCCTAGTGCTACCTTAGCCAATAGAGCGGAATCTAAGGTACCAAAACATAGGAGCCGGGCAAACCCAACATTTGACCAAAGACATGATTCGGAGCTGATGCATATAATGCTATAAGTTCAGGGTGCCTCACTTGTGAAAGTGTTCGGACTTCTCACACCATATTGTGGGGTACTTAAGCCCCTGGTGTATTGGCCGTACCAAAGTGTATGGTTGCAAGGCGTCATTAATGAACACATATATATAAAACAAGAATGCAATGATAGTCGTAATGTTATGCATTGTTTATTCAAAAAGGTGCGTTAAAGCAGGATGATACAGATAGTGCGATAAGCAAAAAGTAGTACTATGTCCCTTCCAAGGGCAAGCTGAGGAATTAAAGCAAATATTTCACTCGTTATCGTAATCCACCTGGGAGTTCCGTGGTGTGACATAGCTTTTTGCCTCATTGGTTGCTGCATCATTGATAACCCATAAGTATAGGGGATCGCAACAGCTTTCGAGTGTAGAGTATTTAACCCAAATTTATTGATTCGACACAAGGGGAGCCAAAGAATATTCTCAAGTATTAGCAGCTGAGTTGTCAATTCAACCACACCTGGAAACTGTTGGGGAATGTAGCAGAATTTTAAAATTTTCTATGCATCACCAAGATCAATCTATGGAGTCATCTAGCAACAAGGGAGAGGGGAGTGCATCTACATACCCTTGTAGATTGCGAGCGGAAGCGTTCAAGAGAACGGGGTTGATGGAGTCGTACTCGTCGTGATCCAAATCACCGATGATCGAGCGCCGAACGGACAACACCTCCGCGTTCAACACATGTATGGTTGGGGAAGACGTCTCCTCCTTCTTGATCCAGCAAGGGGAAGGAGAGGTTGATGGAGATCCAGCGGCACGACGACGTGGTGGTGGAAGCAGCGGTGATCTTGGCAGGGCTTCGCCAAGCTCCAATGAAAGTGCAACTATCCCTAGGTAGTTTTGGTAATTCATAACAACATATAGCTCATTGAGCTATTCCAAAATGATTATTTCAGGAAAGCTCAATGATTGGCATGGCATGGATGTGAAAGTGGAACCCTCAAAATGCTAAGGACAAAGGATTGGCTCAAGCTCAAAAGCTCAAGACTCTTCATTTTATATTTTAGTGATCCAAGAACACATTGAGTCTTTAGGAAAAGCCAATACTATTAAGGAGGGATGAGGTGTTGCTTAATGAGCCTCTTGCTTCATGTGCTTAGTGATATGCTCCAAAACCCTCAACTACTTTCCCATATCCACATATGACCTAAACCCTGAGCCAAACTCGGTCCTACCGATTCTTCCTATCCGGCGCCACCGAGTTTCACTTGTCATTAGCCATTGCCAAACCCTAGCAATTCGGTTCTACCGATAGGGATCTCGGTCTCACCGAGATGGGGTTGCAAACTCTCTGTTTCCCTTTCGTAACTTTTCGGTCCCACCGAAAGAGCGAATCGGTCCCACCGAGATTGCAATGTAAACTCAGTGTTTCCCCTTTGTAACTTTTCGGTCTCACCGAGTTCCACTCGTTCTCACCGAAAGAGCAAATCGGTCCCACCGAGTTTGCCTGACCAACTCTCTGGTTAGCTAATTACCAAATTCGGTCTCACCGAGTTTGTGTAATCGGTCTCACCGAGATTACGTTATGCCCAAACCCTAACCATATCGGTCCTACCAAGTTGCATGTCAGTCCCACCGAAAATCACTAACGGTCACTAGGTTTACATTTTCGATCCGGCCGAGCCTATTGATTTTTTTTCATTTTTTTTGAATATTTACTGTAGGGTAAAACCCCCACAGCCCTTTATTGTAGTCACCAAAAAAAACTGTACAGAAAGGGAAGAAAAGATTACAAACCTAAACTAAAGGGAAGAAGAACTTACAATTACATAAGGGAGTTGACCCAATCTACAAGCCTAGACTTATAGCTATCCTTAAACCTATGTGACAGGAGTAGAATGTCATGTACAAAACTGCCCCTCCAGGCAGCAAAAGTAGCCTGGACGCCCCTGAAAGTTCTCCCATTTCTTAGAATCCAGATATTCCAAGCAGCTGTGAGCATAACTTCAAAGAAGAAAGGATGCCCAAATCTCTGCCTTGCTTGGGATATACTTTGCTGAATAGTAGAACCGTGTGACCAATCAACCTGCAGGTAGTTCCAAACCCTGACACTGAAGTTACATCCAAAAAAAAGATGAGCTCTGTCTTCCCAAACATAGGCATTATAGATGACACAGAGATTATCAGCCGTAGAGGACCTCCAGTGCCTGCGTACTAGCATGTCCTTAGTGTTGAGCCTGTCAAAAAAGAGAAGCCAGCCAAAGACCTTGATTTTCATAGTACATCTGCTTTGCCAAAGCCACTTGCAAGGCTGAATAGTTGGTAGGTGTGTGTGCATGATGTCATAGAAGCTCTTTGCAGAGTACTGACCAGATTTACTAGGCCAAATCCAAACATCAAGCAATGTTGGATCGCGCTGGAGATGCAACAACCATGCTTCCAAGGTTTCAAGTTCTGTAGCTGCCTGTTGAGAAATTGGCAGATAGAACATGGAAAACAAATCCTGAGTTTGTAAGAACTCCCGGACAGAAACCTTATCATCTAAAACAAATGAAAAAAGCCTTGGCAATCTGAGGCGAAGTGGTCTTGAAGAACCCCCTACATGCCAAGCATCCAGCCAAAAGAGAGCAGAATCACCCATATTGACTTGTACCGAAGCAATGGACGTATATGTGTCAGCAAGCTTTAGAATGTCTTGCCACCAAAAAGAGCCAGTTAGGACTGTTGCATGGGGCACTACTCCATCATAATAGCTATCCCAAATCAGTTGCACCCAAGGGACCTGGTGTTTGTTGTAGAACTTATGCATGTGTTTGAGGAGCAGACCTTGATTTTGGACATTGAGGTTTAAAATGCCAAGACCTCCCTTATCCTTCGGCCTACACACTAAATCCCATGCAGCAAGTGATTGCTTAGGCGCCTCAGAATTTCCTCTCCACAGGCACTGCCTGAAAATCCTATCCAACTGTTTGATAATACAAAGTGGAATATTCAAACTACAGAGGAAATAGATGGGCATGGAAGTAAGTACAGATGTGAGCAATTGCAACCTGGATCCTTGGTTGAGCATGGCAGAACTGACAGATAATCTCCTTTCAACACTATCCACTAGGGGCATGAAATCAATGATTCTAGGACGTGTAGTGCCAAGTGGCAAACCCAGATATGTGAAAGGTAATTGCTCTAGCTTACATCCCAGAATGGAAGATAATCTCTGTGCCTCAGTTGGATCAACATTAAGTGGCAGCATTGATGATTTAGCAAAATTAACCTTTAGGCCCGTGGACTGTTGAAAGATGTGAAGCATATTCTGAAGAGCTATCAACTGTTCCTGAACTACAGAAAGGATAATTATTGTGTCATCTGCGTACTGAATGATGGGAAAATCTGAGTCCTGAGATGGGATGGGTAGTGTTAGAACTCCCTTAGCCAGCATGTCATTGACCACGGATTGCAGTAAGTCGGCAGCAATAACAAATAAAAGGGGGGATAATGGATCCCCCTGTCTGACCCCACATTTACATTGAAACTGCTTTCCAGGTACCCCATTAAGCAAAACAGATGAGGATCCGGAGGAGAGAATCTCTTTAATCCAAGAAATCCATTTGGCATCAAAACCTTTGTGCTGGAGAACTTGTAAGATGAGCTCATGTTCCACTGTGTCAGAATTATAATTGGCCTTTTTGATTGGTTGCATTGATGTATATATTCAAAAGCCCAAGCGAGACAATCCTGGATGGCTCTGTTCTTTAGAAATCCATATTGATTCTTATGGATGCATTGCAAAATGACTCTCTGAAGCCTATTGGCTAAGAGCTTAGTGAGAAACTTGAGGCATGTGTTAGTGAGAGAGATGGGTCTAAAATCCTCAGGTCCCTCGGGAGATAGCATCTTTGGAATTAAGGTAATAAGGGATCCATTAATATTTTCCAAAGAAAGCCTTCCATCATAAAAACCCTGAATGAGAGCCAGGAAATCCTTCTCAATGATGGGCCAGCACTTCTTAACAAAAAGACCATTAAAACCATCTGGCCCAGGAGCTCGATCAGTCGGCAACTCCTTAAGGACAGTGTTGATTTCCTCAGTAGAAAATGGTTCGGACAGAATGCTAAGGCCACCAACAGGTTGCATAAGAGCTGGTAAATTAAAGCCCATAGTAATACCTTGGGCCTGGCCCATTCTGCTTTTAAAAGAAGACCAGAGTATTCCCGCCATTTGAGAATGATCAGAAACTGGGTCCGCTCCTGCAACCGAGAGGCTGGCAATCGTGTTCCTGCGAAGGCGTTCTGAAGCCATTGCATGAAAGAACTTAGAGTTCTCCTCTCCCACCTTAATATAACGGATTGTACACCTCTGCTTCCAATAAATGTAATGAATGTGAAGCAGATTCTCATGGTGCAATTTGACGATCTTCCGAAAGTTAAATTCAGGTGTGGTGAGGGGCCGTAATTCTTCAAGGTTATCAAAGAAAAGAATTACACGAGAGCAGTCCATTGTCAGTTGCTTTAGGGCCGACAGGTTTTTGCTCCAAGCCTTTAGGGCAGAACGCAGGCGCTTAAACTTGGTTGTTAGGACGGCAGAGGGGGATAGATCAGCAAACACTGGCTGGTTCCACGAAAGCGTGACACAGTCCATAAACCCTGGCATATCCACCCAATAATTCTCAAACCTGAAGACCCTGGATTTAGGTATATTGGTGTCAATTGAAACCACGCAGGGGACATGATCAGATGACGTTTTTGCCAGGGGTAGAACAACAGTGTTTGGGTAGATAGAAATCCAGTCAGAGGTGGTAAAAAACCAATCAAGTTGTTCGAGCAATGGCTGTTCCTGCATATTGGACCAAGTAAAACTCCGACCCTTTAGAGGCAATTCTAGCAGACCCAAGTGGCCAATAATCTCATTAAAGAGGAAGATGTCATTAACATCACCTCCTGGCCTGTTCCTATTCTCAAAGGAACGAATGAAGTTGAAATCCCCCAGAAGCAACCAGTTCTCGTCAGTGGGGATATTAAGATGATAGAGCCAACTAACAAAATTATCCCTTGGGGGGCCATCACAAGGCCCATAAACGGACACTAGGGTCCATTTCTCAGAATTATGAACTGACTGAAAAGAGACTACAATGCCGAAGTTCTAAATTTGAACAAGCGTCCCTTCGAAGATGGACGAGTTCCAAACCACAAGGATGCCACCAGAAGCACCAATGGCCGAGGCAAACACAAAAGTATCAAAACGCCGAGGGCAGAAAGATCTAATTTTCCGAATATTAAAATCAGCACACTTTGTTTCTTGCAAGCAAAACTATGGAGCATTGGCTCTCTTCAATCTTTGCTCTCACATCCCGCTGACGAGCCTCTGAATTCAGGCCACGGACATTCCAACAAAGCACACGCCAATTACGATAAGTTGTACTATCCATAAAGAGCTCGCAACGATAAGATAAGTACTGTCAGGCATAACCTAGCAGTTTCACAGACCATAGGCGCACAATCCAAAAGCGCATACAGTGCAACAAGTTCAGATAAAGTATAACAGAAACAAAGCCCATGCCAGGCAAGACCCCCCTGGTGCCAATATGGAGACCTAGGTTTACTCATCATCGGACACCGGGGCAGAAGAGGAGTTCTTAGGAGGAGCCATAAGCTTCTCCATAGTCAGATGTTCCGCTGAAATACCCAGGCGAGCGCCGACTGCCTGCAGATCAGCGATGGGTGTTGGTGGAGGTACCGCCTGTGCTGCGTCTTCATGGACATCTGAGTCCTCCACTGATGGCTTGGTCTTCTTGGCCCTCGGGCGGCGCAATGCAGAGGATTTTGCAGGGATGGCTGAACTTGGTTTGTAACCAGAAGCCTTAGCAGCGCTGCGCGTCATGCGCCTGACAGAAAAGTCCGGAATTGGAGCAACAGTCACGAGCGACTGACAACCTCGTCTGGCCTCACGGCTACGCTTGCCAAGTACTGGAGTAAGAACGGACGTGAACTGGAAGTCATCATCTTTCTGTGGCACATCATCACTGGTATGCTGCACAGGATCAGCCTGCTCATGGGAAGAGACATGATCAATCTCCTCAATAACCACAGATGAGCGAGGCACGGGAGGATTGCAATGCGTCATCAAAAGCTCAAAAGAAGAAGCATAATGCTCAGGCAAAACACAGGTGTTGAGGTGAGACTGCCATTGTTGATGTGCTGATAATGAAAAAGGCACTTTCCTGATGAAAAATTCAGGCAGCAGTGAACGAAAAGACCTCTCCCAGATAAGTTGCGGAGGAAGTACAGGACCATAAACCACACGAACAAGTCCCAGTTGAATTGGATCAAGAGGAACCACTGGGTGCTGTGGCACAATAGGATGGACAGGCTGCTGAACCTCCTCTAAATCCATCTCATTATCAGAGTCCAAGGAGGGGTTGAGGACCATGGAATTCTGCTCCTGAATTATATCCTGCTGCTGACCGGGATCACCCCCATGCTGTTGCTGGGGCTGTTGAGCCTGCTCTTCCCAAGGGCCCCATCCAACATCATTGGGGTTGTTAGCTTCATTGACATTACCCCAGCCATCCACATTGTTACCCTGGTTTGGATTATGATGAGGAGGAAAGGCATTCCAACCAAGGGCAGGGTACGGTGGCATTGCCCAGAAGGGCTGCGGTGGATTGACGCCTGGCATAGGGTGTGGGTTGCCGTCGAGGGGCATTGGGTCTTCGTCGGCAGGTATCATAGCATCCGCAAATTCTCCAGTCAGGATGAAACAAGCTGCCGTCCAAGATACAACGGCGCCACCCCAGTTTGAAAAGTCCCGACAAACCACAGAACGAGGCACTAATGCATTATCAGGAAAAGAAGCTCTGACCAGGGATCGAACTAGACGTCGATCCGTCTGGTTCCAGTAGTGAAACTGGCCAAAAGTGCCAACAACCTCGGCCAAGCAATGCGTGTTGCGATAATCAAGAGGCACTCCAATAAACATGAGCCAGCCTGTTCTATGACCATGAATAGCTCTGAAACCCTCCCCCTGGTCGTGTGGGATAAACCTGACAAAAAACTCCTCTCCATCTTCATCCACACCAAGGGGAAAAGGAGGGTGTTGAGTAAACGAACCCCTCACAACAGGATCCTCCATCTCAAAAAGCCCGACTCCTTGGAACCAAGTCTGAGCAGATAACACCGGAATATGCTGAGTATGTGTAAGAAAATCAAGAACCTGCTGTCGACGGATAGCAACCAGGTGTGCTTCTGGTATTGGTTTGACGATTGCGACCATGTACCTCTCATGGTTGCGGGGGGGGCTTGATGGCAGGCGTGTAGAAGGTCCTCGGGAGCCGATCTTCGCCGCCGTCAACGACATCATATCCAGCCGGAACAAAGCGATGCGGGTCAATCGCATAGACCGCCATTGGCGAGGATGACGATGCAACTGAGGGCATGGCGGATGCAGGGACGTCCGGCGGAGATTGTGAGCTCGGCGGCGCTGGGTGGGAGACGGCCGATTGGGGTTTTTTGGGGGGTGAAGGCGTCGGTTTTGGTGAAACCGAAGAGGCGAGAGAGTTTCCCTGCTTGGCGCGGGCTCCAAAGCCTTTGGATGGGACTTTGGGCACCCAGGGAGGAGAATCGAGTGGTTGGCCGGTGCAGTCCCGCTTAATGTGACCAGACCGGAAACAATTCCTACATCGAATCCTATTAGTACAGGTCTCTGTCTGGTGGCCCATACCCAAGCATTTCTGACAGTCCCAAAACGCAGCAGCCATATTTTCAATCATCTCGTCAAAGCTCTGTAAATCCCTGACAACATCCTGCGGCGATGGGGGAGATAGCTCGAAAACTGTGGAGTCACGTTGGGCTAAACTATCCTCTTCATCATCAGAAATTTCAATGGGCTGAGAGGAGGAGTATGTGGGCTGAGATGTAGGCCCAGAGCCTGCCAGAGGTGGAGAATCCGGAATGTCCACAAAGTCCGGTCCAATAAACTTCAAACCAGTAGGAGATCCGGAGCTGCCGCCAACAGCCAGCGGAGAGTCCGGAGAAGGTTGAAACGAGCCAAAAAGAATCGCCGGAGGAGGCGAGCTAACTGCGGCCATCACCGGAGATGAGGGGCCTGATGCTTCTTGGGTTGAAACCTGATAACCAGCCTCACGGACCGTCAATACTTCTGAGGGCGTGGGATGATAACTATAACCCTTACGAGCAGGATATTTGAGAAACGTAGCAAAACGTAGCGATTTCTTTGTGTGACCAGAGGTAGATCGGTCACGCATTGAGGATTTGCTAGGAATATGAGTCATGGCCTGCATCCCTAATAAAGCCCTACGTTTTGTTGGACTAACTAAGGTCCATTCCTGCTGGCATTCAGTCTGCCACAGACGGAATTATTTCTCCCAATCTGGACCACCATGGCCCCAGAGATGAAAATAGCACTTGAAAAGGTCGCAAACAAAGCTACGCTGGTGCAGAATGAAAAACCCAACTTGCTTGCAGGAGACCGTGAAAGAAAAAACACGATCATTGAGGTACGATACCTTGAGATAGGAGCAATAACCACCAATTGCAGATTCAAGGGCGAGGCCAACAGTATCCTCATCCAGACGAAAAGAGTGCCTGGCAAAAGAGACCACCATCGTGAAGTGCCCCGAGTCCGAGGTCGGATGCACAGATCGGTTGAAAGTGCGCTGGATCTCAGCCGCCAAAGCCATCCCCGGGTTAAAGTCCAAACCCAATGAGATGGAGGCATGCACCGCCATGGAGATGACAACCAACGAGGAGAGTGACGTGCGCCGGAGAGAATGGTGCGATCAGAGGTGAAAACCCACGGTCGGATGGGCTGATCGCCGGTGGGGTGGGGTGACTAGGGTTAAGGTGGCGGCGGGGTGGAGGTGGGGCCATCCTTACCAACTGATTCATACCGGTCCCACCGAGATACCCCTCCACCTCCTTCTCATTCAGAGCGAGAGCCATCAGAACACACACATCATTCCAACTCATATGTTCTGAGAAAGAACCACCTACTCATGTGTTGAGACCAAGACATTCCATTCCTACCATATGAATCTTGATCACTAGCCTTCCCAAGTTGCTTTCCACTCAAATCTTCTTTCAACCAAATCCAAATCCTATGAGAGAGAGTTGAGTGTTGGGGAGACTATCATTTGAAGCACAAGAGCAAGGAGTTCATTACCTACACACCATTTGTTACTTCTTGGAGAGTGGTGTCTCCTAGATTGGCTAGGTGTCACTTGGGAGCCTCCGACAAGATTGTGGAGTTGAACCAAGGAGTTTGTAAGGGCAAGCAGATAGCCTACTTCGTGAAGATCTACCGCTAGTGAGGCAAGTCCTGTGTGGGCATTGGCCATGGTGGGATAGACAAGGTTGCTTCTTCGTGGACCCTTTGCGGGTGGTTGCTTCTTCGTGGACCCTTCGTGGGTGGAGCCCTGTGTGGACTCGCGCAACCGTTGCCCTTGGGTGGAGCCCTGTGTGGACTCGCGCAACCGTTACCCTTTGTGGGTTGAAGTCTCCATCAACGTGGATGTAGGATAGCACCACCTATCCGAACCACGGGAAAAACATTCGTGTCTCCAATTGCGTTTGATTTCTCCAAACCCTTCCCTTTACATTCTTGCAAGTTGCATGCTTTACTTTCCGCTGCCTATATACTCTTTGCATGCTTGCTTGAATTATGTGATGATTGCTTGACTTGTCCTAAAATAGCTAAAATCTGCCAAGAACTAAAATTGGGAAAAGGTTAAGTTTTTATTTGGTCAAGTAGTCTAATCACCCCCCCTCTAGACATACTTTCGATCCTACAAGTGGTATCAGAGCTTTGGTCTCCATTTGCTTGATCTCCATAGCTTTTGGTGGTCATAGCCTTGGTTTCACAACCTAGGAGAGTAAGGCGTCTAGCGAGGGAAATTATCACCGTAGAGGTCCTTACTTTGATGGTACTAATTTTGCTAGTTGGAAGCATAAAATGAAAATGCACATTCTTGGACATAACCCCGCCGTTTGGGCTATTGTGTGTGTTGGTTTGCAAGGTGACTTCTTTGATGGGAGAGAACCGAACCGTGAAGCTACCGCGGATGAGTTGAAGATGTTGCAATACAATGCTCAAGCTTGTGATATTCTCTTCAATGGATTGTGCCCCGAAGAATTCAACAAAATCAGCCCCTTGAGAATGCAAAGGAAATTTGGGACACTTTGATTGATATGCACGAAGTACCGACTCCGTCAAGGAATCCAAGTTGGATGTGCTTCAAAGCCAACTTGACAAGTTCAAGATGAAGGATGGTGAAGGTGTCGCTGAAATGTACTCTAGGCTTGATCTCATCACAAATGAGATTGCCGGCTTAGGAAGTGAAGAGATGACCGATAGATTCATCATCAAGAAGATTCTAAGAGCCTTGGATGGAAAATATGATACCGTGTGCACATTGATCCAAATGATGCCAAATTACAAAGATCTCAAGCCAACGGAGGTGATTGGAAGAATTGTTGCTCATGAGATGTCACTTAAGGATAAAGAGGAACTTCACAACAAGTCAAGTGGTGCCTATAAAGCCTCATGTGAAGCCCCTACATCATCAAGTGAGAAACAAGACTTCAATGAAGAATTGAGCTTAATGGTGAAGAACTTCAACAAGTTCTACAAGAGTAGAAGCAAAGATAGAACTCCAAGTCAAGGTCCTACAATGACAAAAGATCTTCTAGTCAAGAGCGAAACTGCTACAATTGTGGAAGACCCGGACACTATTCCAATGAGTGTACGGCTCCCTACAAGAGAAGAGAAGATTCTCCAAAAAGAAGAAGCAAAGGATCACCACCAAGAGAGAGAAGGAGTAGAGATGATCGTTATGAACGAAGATACTCACGGAGAAGCAAGGATTCGAAAAGGAAGGAAAAATCATCAAGGAGCTACACAAGACGAAGACATCAAGCTCATGTTGGTGAATGGGTATCCGGCTCCGACTCCGACAGCCACTCCGAGAGAAGTTATTACTCCGGCTCCGAAGATACTCAAGATGAAGGTGTTGCCGGTCTAGCACTTGTGTCAACCAACTCCTACGACATATTTGACTCACCAAATGAAGGAATTGGAAGATGCTTCATGGCCAAAGGTCCTAAGGTAACACACCCCGAGTATGTTGATTTCAATAGTGATGAAGATGACTTGTTAGGTGATGATTTGCTTGTTGACAACTCTAGTGATGAATACTATGATGAAATGTCAATTAAACATGCTAATCAAGATAAAACGAATGACAATGATAAGGAGAAGATTGAGGCCCTAACTAAAGAACTAAACACTCTTAAGTTAGCTCATGAAACCATCTTCGAAGATCATCGAGAACTTTTAAGAGCTCATGAGAAATTACGCTTTGAAAAGCTCAATCTTGAGCAAGAGCATGAGTTCTTAAAAGCAATCAATGATGATCTCCGCAAGAAAAGTTCTTCTTACATTGCCAAGCGTTTACTCTTATCTACTTACATGCCTCAAGTCAAGTCTAGTAACAAGAAAGATTCTTCCTCTAGCAGTAACAATGATCATGTTAAATCCAATATTGTTGCTTCTAGTAGTTCTCTTGATTCCACTAATGATTCTCTTAGCCAAGTTACACTTGAGCAAGAAAATAGCTTATTGAAGGGAATTATAGAGAAAGGAGTGTACAAAAGCCTTGCCGGGAGTAAGCAATTCGAGGAAATTGTGCGCAAGCAAGGAATGCACCGGAAGAATCAAGGTGTTGGTTTTGAGCGAAAGTTCAATGCCAATGGAGTTGAGTGGGAAGAAGATCAATACCCCAAGACAAAGTTTGTCCCTCAACAAGAGAAGTATACTTCTTTCAAGGGGACACAAGCTCAAGATGATCTTCCACCACAAGACTACGAGCAAAAAAGGGAAGGACAAGCTTCAAGAGGAAATTGATGCATTTGAAGAAGCTCCTAAGACCTTAGTCAAGTGGATTCCCAAGACTACTTCAAGTTCCACTTCATCAAGTACGACTACAACTCCAAGGATTCCCATCAAGATGATGTGGATCCAAAAGAAGAAGAACTAGAGAGTTCTTGAGGGTGACTCCGCCAACATACTTCACTCTTATCATTTTGGCAAGAACAAGTGCAATCAACTTATACATCTTGCACTAGTTCAAGGAGTCACAAACCCTCTTATTGGTAAGACAAGGGACAAGGTAACCTAAAAGTTTTCATGGACATCATCTTTTGTGTGCATCACTCTATGTCTATGGATATCCTTGTTTGTTCCTCGTGGGACTAACCCATGTAGGTATTGAAAGTGCAATTCACTCAAATGGATAGCTCCAAGAGATCTACATCAACATTGAGCATCCACATCTTCAATATCTACATGAAGTCATCATCGACAAAACCCAATGTTAGTTCATCCCTCTTAGGGGGGATATCACATCTAGGGGGAGCTTTACTCTAAGACTTGAACTAAAGCAACTCTAAAGATGTGAACACAACAATGCTTTATGTAAAAGTGGTAACCCCACTTAAGCTTAAACGATGAGTATGACCTATGATCAAGTGATCTCACTTGACTCCTAAGTCAATATACTCATATATAGATGACCTAGTCATCGCAAATTGCTTGATAGATGCTAGAATTGGTTGTGCATGTCTTGTCACATATTTCATTTACCATCTTATTGTGTGAGCATGCTGGTTGCATATTTTACTCATTCGAGGACATCCACTTGTTGTTTTGATTGTTTGGTTTTATCGTCTTTTGCAAAGTGAATGGAAAAGAATGCCTAAGAACCCCCCTCTAGCTATCTATGCTTTTCTCGTCTCAAACTCTATTCATGCTGCATCACAAAATTTGATCAAGTCAAATTTGAACCACTCTGTGTGAGGAGCGCTCGGAGTCCCCGATTCGTCATAGACTTAAACTTCCAAAACCTCTTTATGATTCTCGGTCTGACCGATACTCCACTTTCGGTCCTACCGAGATCATTAAGTTGATCTAGGTTTTCGATCTCGGTGCAACCGATTTGAACCTTTTGGTCACACCGAGTTTCAGTAACTGCACGCAGTTATGAATCTCGGTGCCACCGAGTTGTTCCACTCGGTCACACCGACAGGGTCGGGCTATATATAGTCACGGGCAAAATTTGGAAATTTCTCCGAACCCCTTCGCCCGCTCGATAGCCTGCTCTGCCCTTGTGGTCTCCGGATCGTCTTCTCGCCACCAGCAGCCTCCAGTCGCTGGTCTCCGTCGCCGTCAACGGGAATTCTGCCCCGCCGTTGACGCCGTAGCAAGTCCCCGCCGAACTAGGGTATGGACTTGATCTTTGTGCTATTCCTCAATCTGATTCCTAGCACATTGTGATCATATTGTTTCTAGCCACGTTTGATAAACTTCTATCCAGTCAAAACGCTCATAGATTAGGTTTGATTTGAAAATTCTAGGTTTAGGTTTCCGCCGAAACTATCTCGGACCCACCGATTTGGCTTATGCCATTGCACAAGTGAGACTCGGTCTGACCGAGAATTACTTATCGGTGTGACCGATTTTTGAACTCAGTGAAACCCTAGCAGTCTCGGTGCCACCGAACTGTGACTCGGTCCTACCGAGTTCACTAGTTTAGGTTCCAAAACTGCTTCGGTATCACCAAGTTTGAAAATCGGTAGATCCGAGATGATTTCAGTGGGAAACTAAAACTAAGTTTTTGGATCATTCTTTTGCAAAAATCTCTGCATTTTGTGATGCTCATCCACTCTATCTCTTCTATAAACTATTCACAGGGTCAGCAGTCAGTTTGTAGCATGTCAGACCAAAGTGATAGCCAGAACATGTCAGAGTAGCAAGTAGCGATGAGTGAGGGCACTAGTCCCTCAAGTTCTTCTGATGAAGGCAGCAGGAGAACTCCTAGCAATTTGCCAAAGGCTGCCACGAGACAAAGGAAGAAGAGGACTTCAGATTCCGAAGATGAGGACTATGTGGCAGAGGAAGAGGCCACTTCCAAGAGAGTTGAGCCAGCTCAAGGCACTAAGCCAGGCCTGAAAATCAAAAGGCCAGCAGGCAGGCAGCCCATGTCAAAGGCAAGAGCCTCAACTGAGAAGCCCACTCCCCAAGAGCCAGTTGCAGCTGAGGGCAAGAAAAGAAAGGAAAGGGTGAAGAAGACTGTGGCTAGAGTGCTTGGCAAAGCTTCCATCATGGAAGAGGAAGAAGAAGAGGCAGCTGCACCAGCGCCCAAGGCACCAAGCTTATGGGAGATGCCATAAAATCAGGGGGAGCTGCTTCCAAGGCCAAGACAGCTCCAAAGCCAAAGCCTAAGAGAAATACAAGGAGCATTCCTGCAGCTGAGAAGAACAAGGCCCCAGTGCCTGAGACCGTTGCTGAAGAAGAGGAAGAAAATGTCCTGAGAAAGCTAAAGCCCAAGATCCCAGACCACAACGATGCTCATCCTGTGGCTGACGACATGAAGCTCAGGAGAGATTCAGGGCTGAGGAAATGGAGAGAAGCAGACCCATATGCTTCAAGGAGAAGGACTGCCGTGGACTACAGGTTTCACACCAAGGAGCAGCAGGATTTCTATGAGACTGTGCTGTTAGATAAGAAGCCCATTGTCTGTGATATGCGTTGGGTTGATTGGACATACATCAAGGACAATGAGGAACACTATCCTGGAGTGCGAGACAGCTTCATAGCTTGTGGAGTAGCGGACTTTGTTGGGCAAAAGCTCACAAAGTGGAACGAGGAGCTTATCATGCAGTTCTACTCCACGGCTCACTTTTATCCAGATGGGAGGATCACATGGATGTCTGAGGGTACAAGGTACCAATCTACAGTGGCTAAGTGGGCACAGATCATAAATGCCCCAGAGGAGCAAGATGAAGACTTGGATATCTATGCCAAGAAGAAGATGGACCATAGCTCCATGTCCAATATGTACAAGGAAATTCCCAATGAAGCACTTGATACCTTCAAGTTTGGCTCTATGCATTACCTTCTGTCAGGACTGCCTACGATCAATTGGATACTAAGGCACACCTTACTGCCCAAGTCTGGAGATCACAAGATGATCAGAAGCCATGCTATCAACCTGCTACATGTGTTTGATGTGCCTCAGAAGTTCAAAGTGATGAGCCTCATAGTGGAAACAATCAAGAGGACTGCAGCAGATTAGGAGAGGAGCTGCGGATATGCCCCTCAGATTCAGGAGCTCATCAACTCCAAGATGGGCACGGGCATATATCTATTGGACAAGGAACACGTGCCCATCCGTCTAGATTTTGAGAACAATGAAGTTGTGATGACTGAGAACGAGCCATCGTCTGCACAAGCATATGCAAAGAAGGAGAAGGCGAGGAAGGAGAAAGCTGCCAAGATGCCCACTCAAGAGGAGGCATCTGAATACTTCTTGAAGACCAAACAAGAGCAGCTTGGTTACTTGATAGCATCCACGCTGAGGATTGAGCAAAGTCTGGCCACCCTTACTCAGAATCAGCAGAGCCTAGAGAGAATCATGGAACAGAAGTTCTATGGCTTGGATGTCAAGGTAACGGAAGTTCAGTCTGCAGTGGAGCAGCTCCAGGAGGACATGCAGGAGAGGAGAGGCAGGACTACTACTCATGCCTTTTCCAGAGTACCAAGAGGCCCGAGGTCATCTGCCGTGCCAATTGCTGACACAAGAGCCACCACTTCAGCACCAGCTACAGCATCAGCTCCAGCATCTACTTCAGCTCCAACTCCAGCGACTACTTCAGCATATACCGAAGCCTTCGTCCTTGGAGTGACCCGGACTCCACCACCACCTGATGATCAAGCCTGAGCGTCGATCTAGTTCTATGCATTTTCTAGGAACTTTTTGGTAACTTGTTGCCAAAGGGGGAGAAGATGTATAGATCATAGGCTTCGAGAGAGAGAGAGTGTTGCTTTTCTCTCTTGCTTTATTTGGTGGTTTTTTGAACTTGTTTGCTTTTGAGTGTTGAGATACTACGTCATTATTTGTGAGACATTGATGATCATGTGTTTGATCATAAGCTAAACTTAATGCTTGCTTAATGCTATTATCTTATCTATCTTATGTGATCATTCATTATTCTTGGTGATGAATGCATGTATTTCATTCTTATCATTTTGAGCGCTCCACCAAGATGTATGTGACATGGAAGAGTAACCCACAACTCTAACTCTTTGTGCATTTGCAATCCAAAGCAAATTTTTAAATATGCACAAATTTAGGGGGAGCTCTTACTTATCACATACTTCTCAAAGCGACGATATATTTCATGATTATTATCTTTTGTCGAAGCTTTGATCTATATGTTGTCATCAATTACCAAAAAGGGGGATATTGAAAGTGCAACTATCCCTAGGTGGTTTTGGTAATTCATAACAACATATAGCTCATTGAACTAATGCTATTCCAAGATGATTATTTCAGGAAAGCTCAATGATTGGCATGGCATGGATGTGAAAGTGGAACCCTCAAAATGCTAAGGACAAAGGATTGGCTCAAGCTCAAAAGCTCAAGACTCTTCATTTTATATTTTAGTGATCCAAGATCACATTGAGTCTTTAGGAAAAGCCAATACTATTAAGGAGGGATGAGGTGTTGCTTAATGAGCCTCTTGCTTCATGTGCTTAGTGATATGCTCCAAAACCCTCAACTACTTTTCCATATCCACATATGACCTAAACCCTAAGCCAAACTCGGTCCTACCGATTCTTCCTATCCGGCGCCACCGAGTTTCACTTTTCATTAGCCATTGCCAAACCCTAGCAATTCGGTTCTACCGATAGGGATCTCGGTCTCACCGAGATGGGGTTGCAAACTCTCTGTTTTCCTTTCGTAACTTTTCGGTCCCACCTAAAGAGCGAATCGGTCCCACCGAGATTGCAATGTAAACTCAGTGTTTCCCCTTTGTAACTTTTCGGTCTCACCGAGTTCCACTCGGTCTCACCGAAAGAGCAAATCGGTCCCACCGAGTTTGCCTGACCAACTCTCTGGTTAGCTAATTACCAAATTCGGTCTCACCGAGTTTGTGTAATCGGTCTCACCGAGATTACGTTATGCCCAAACCCTAACCATATCGGTCCTACCGAGTTGCATGTCAGTCCCACAGAAAATCACTAATGGTCACTAGGTTTAATTTTCGGTCCGACCGAGCCTATTGATTCGGTCCCACAGAGATTGGAAAACTGTGTAACGGTTGGATTTTGTGTGGAGGCTATATATACCCCTCCACCTCCTTCTCATTCAGAGCGAGAGCCATCAGAACACACACATCATTCCAACTCATATGTTCTGAGAAAGAACCACCTACTCATGTGTTGAGACCAAGACATTCCATTCCTACCATATGAATCTTGATCTCTAACCTTCCCAAGTTGCTTTCCACTCAAATCTTCTTTCAACCAAATCCAAATCCTATGAGAGAGAGTTGAGTGTTGGGGATACTATCATTTGAAGCACAAGAACAAGGAGTTCATTACCTACACACCATTTGTTACTTCTTGGAGAGTGGTGTCTCCTAGATTGGCTAGGTGTCACTTGGGAGCCTCCGACAAGATTGTGGAATTGAACCAAGGAGTTTGTAAGGGCAAGGAGATCGCCTACTTCGTGAAGATCTACCGCTAGTGAGGCAAGTCCTGTGTGGGCGTTGGCCATGGTGGGATAGCCAAGGTTGCTTCTTCGTGGACCCTTTGTGGGTGGTTGCTTCTTCGTGGACCCTTCGTGGGTGGAGCCCTGTGTGGACTCGCGCAACCGTTGCCCTTGGGTGGAGCCCTGTGTTGACTCGCGCAACCGTTACCCTTCGTGGGTTGAAGTCTCCATCAACGTGGATGTAGGATAGCACCACCTATCCGAACCACGGGAAAAACATCCATGTCTCCAATTGCGTTTGATTTCTCCAAACCCTTCCCTTTACATTCTTGCAAGTTGCATGCTTTACTTTCTGCTGCCTATATACTCTTTGCATGCTTGCTTGAATTATGTGATGATTGCTTGACTTTTCCTAAAATAGCTAAAATCTGCCAAGAACTAAAATTGGGAAAAGGTTAAGTTTTTATTTGGTCAAGTAGTCTAATCACCCCCCCTCTAGACATACTTTCGATCCTACATCCAATGAGAGGGAGAGGTGTCATGAGGGGAGAGGGAGGCGCCAGGGACTTGGGTGTGGCTGCCCTCCCTCCCCTCCACTATATATAGGGCCCCTAGGGGGCGCCGGCCCTAGGAGATCCCATCTCCAAGGGGGGCGGCGGCCAAGGGGGGACTTGCCCCCAAGTCAGGTGGGGCACCCCCACCCCTAGGGTTTCCAACCCTAGGCGCAGGGGGAGGCCCATGAGGGGCACTCCAGCTGACCAGGGGCTGGTTCCCCTCCCACTTCAGCCCATGGGACCCTCCGGGATAGGTGGCCCCACCCGGTGGACCCCCGGGACCCTTCCTGTGGTCCCGGTACAATACCAGTGACCCCCGAAACTTTCCCGGTGGCCGATACTGGACTTCCTATATACAATTCTTCACCTCCGGACCATTCCGGAACTCCTCGTGACGTTCGGAATCTCATCCGGGACTCCGAACAACTTTCGGGTTACCGCATACTAATATCTCTACAACCCTAGCGTCACCGAACCTTAAGTGTGTAGACCCTACGGGTTCGGGAGACACGCAGACTTGACCGAGACAACTCTCCGGTCAATAACGAACAGAGGGATCTGGATACCCATGTTGGCTCCCACATGGTCCTCGATGATCTCATTTGATGAATCACGATGTCGAGGATTCAAGTAATCCCGTATACAATTCCCTTTGTCAATCGGTACGTTACTTGCCCGAGATTCGATCGTCGGTATCCCAATACCTTGTTCAATCTCGTTACCGGCAAGTCACTTTACTCGTACCGTAATGCATGATCCCGTGACCAAACACTTGGTCACATTGAGCTCATTATGATGATGCATTACCGAGTGGGCCCAGAGATACCTCTCCGTCATACGGAGTGAAAAATCCCAGTCTCGATCCGTGTCAACCCAACAGATACTTTCGGGGATACATGTAGTATACACTTATAGTCACCCAGTTACGTTGTGATGTTTGGTACACCCGAAGCACTCCTACGGCACCCGGGAGTTACACGATCTCATTGTCTAAGGAAATGATACTTGACATTGGAAAAGCTCTAGCAAATGAACTACACGATCTTGTGCTATGCTTAGGATTGGGTCTTGTCCATCACATCATTCTCCTAATGATGGGATCCCATTATCAATGACATGAAATGTCCATAGTCAGGAAACCATGACTATCTGTTGATCAACGAGCTAGTTAACTAGAAGCTCACTAGGGACATGTTATGGTCTATGTATTCACACATGTATTATGATTTCCGGATAACACAATTATAGCATGAATAATAGACAATTATCATGAACAAGGAAATATAATAATAATCATTTTATTATTGCCTCTAGGGCATATTTCCAACAGTCTCCCACTTGCACTAGAGTCAATAATCTAGTTACATTGTGATGAATCGAACACCCATAGAGTCCTGGTGTTGATCATGTTTTGCTCGCGGAAGAGGTTTAGTCAACAGATCTGCGACATTGAGATCCGTATGTACTTTGCAAATATCTATGTATCCATCTTGAACATTTTCACGAATGGAGTTGAAGCGACGCTTGATGTGCCTGGTCTTCTTGTGAAACCTGGGCTCCTTGGCAAGGGCAATAGCTCCAGTTTTGTCACAGAAGAGAGTGATCGGCCCCGACGCATTGGGAATGACTCCTAGGTCAGTGATGAACTCCTTCATCCAGATTGCTTCATGCGCTACCTCCGAGGCTGCCATGTACTCCGCTTCACATGTTGATCCCGCCACGACGCTTTGCTTGAACTGCACCAGCTTACTGCCCCACCTTTCAAATATACACGTATCCGGTTTGTGACTTACAGTCATCCAGATCTGTGTCAAAGCTAGCGTCGACGTAACCCTTTACGACGAGCTCCTCGTCACCTCCATATACGAGAAACATATCCTTAGTCCTTTTCAGGTACTTTAGGATGTTCTTGACCGCTGTCCAGTGTTCCATGCCGGGATTACTTTGGTACCTTCCTACCAAACTTACGGCAAGGTTTACATAACTTCTGGTACACAGCATGGCATACATGATAGACCCTATGGCTGAGGCATAGGGAACGACACTCATCTTTTCTCTATCTTCTGCCGTGGTCGGACATTGAGCTGAGCTCAATTTCACACCTTGCAACACAGGCAAGAACCCCTTCTTGGACTGATCCATATTGAACTTCTTCAATATCTTATCAAGGTATGTGCTTTGTGAAAAACCTATGAGGCGTCTCGATCTATCTCTATAGATCTTGATGCCTAATATGTAAGTAGCTTCTCCAAGGTCCTTCATTGAAAAACACTTATTCAAGTAGGCCTTAACACTGTCCAAAAGTTATATATCATTTCCCATCAAAAGTATGTCATCCACATATAATATGATAAATGCTACATAGCTCCCACTCACTTTCTTGTAAAAGCAGGCTTCTCCATAAGTCTGCATAAACCGAAACGCTTTGATCATTTCTGTCGGTGTTTTGGGAACGGGGGTCCCCAGACTTGCCTGCCTGCGGCGTGGCTCAAGCGGGGGCCCAGCGCGGCCCATCTTCGTCAGCTCAAGACCCTCGCGGTGGGCCAAGCCTCGTGGGGCGGATGACAGGAAGCTTCCTCAGAGGCAGCCTCATTAGGCAGGCTCGTGAGGAGGCGGAGAGATCAAGGCAGGGGTACCTCGCGAGGAAACCGTGATGCAAGCCATGACGATCGAGACCAGGGGGGCGCCAGGCGGGCGCCGGCCTGCGCAGTGTCCTTGTTTCCCTTTTGGTGCAAAGGGGGCAAGCACAGGCCAAGGCATCAGGCAATGGTTACTATTCCGGTGCAACGAGACCAAGACCAGTCGGACGGCAGGACGGAGGACACCGTGGAGCCCAAGACGGCGTCATCGTCAGTGCTTTTGGCAGCCAAAGACCACCTTTGGTCAGGATAACTTGTACTAGATGTTCCCCTTCGAAATGGCCAATTGTTGGCGCCCTTCCCGCCCATTATTTGGGGAGAGGCCCAGGGCCTCTATAAATAGAGCTAGCCAGCACAGAGTAGAGACATCTAGACACCCCAAGAACATTGAGAGATCTAGTAGAACCCTAGTAGAGAGAGAGAGAGAGGCGATGAACTCACCCTAGCAGTTCATCGCACCAGCTCAAGAACACCTCTCATGAGGCTGTTCTTCCCTTGTACTGTCCATCATCAGCCCCAGAGGCAATCCACCACACCACACACTGGAGTAGGGTATTACACCACAACGGTGGCCCAAACCAGTATAAACCTCGTGTCTCTTGTGTTGTTGATCATTTTCATCTTAGTTCCCACGAGAGGATCACACGTAGATCGGTAGGGGAGAGATCTCCGCGCGCACCCCGGTGTTCGAACCTCAAGGGTCTGCCGGAACCCGAAACCCGACATTTGGCGCGCCAGGTAGGGGTGCGCCGGAATCTTCCTTCCGCTGTTCGCGTGTGATCTTCCGTCGTGTCCATGGCCGACGCTCGTCGGGCTCGCGCCGAGCGCCGGGCTGCTCACGCCGCTCACGTCGCCCTGACGGCGCCCGTCGGCGGCCCCCCTCGTAGTTCCCCGTCACCCACTGCCAACGCCTCCACCGGCCCGGCGGGGAACGAGTAGCAGGCCTCGTCCCAGCAACCATCCCGCCGCACCTCCACCACGTCGCTGACTCCAGCTGGCTCATCGTCCCACGCCCGTCACGCACCCATGGACGCGCACGCCTCACTGCTCTTGGCGCAGGAGCTCCTCCACTATCGCCCCGTCGATGACCTTTACGAGGACTGGCTCGCCCGCATCACCGAGCTCGTCAGTGCCACAGGGGGCTCCCCCTAGCGGTCCCTCTCGCTACCTCGCCTTCCATCCCGTGCAGGGGGCGAGGATCAGGAGGCGCCTCCGCCGCCTCCTCCCCAAGAAGGTGCCCTGGCTCCAAGGCGCGCAGCCCCAGGGTGAGACCCTCCATGTCCGGCGCTAGCGCAGCAAGAAGGGAGCTACCAGGAGATCCCACGTCCCCGGGAAGGTGCTCGCGCGCTCCCAGCGCAGGCACGCCAAGATCGCGCCCCAGCGTCTCCACGACAAAACCCCGCGCTTCTCCCAGTGGTGGCGCGTGGTGACCCGCAAGAACGAGTCCAGCACCAACAAAGGGCGCCGGTGGCCACTGCGGGCTGCCTCGCCTTCACCCCCGAGCTGCGTGACGTCATATGGCCGGACAAGTTCAAGCCTGACCTCCCTCCCCGCTACGATGGCACAGCGGACCCCGCGGAGTTCCTACAGCTCTACGAGTTGGGCATCGTAGCCGCCAACGGAGACGAGAAGGTCATGGTGAACTGGTTCCCCATGGCGCTCAAGGACGGCGCCCGCACCTGGCTCCTGAACCTGGCTCCCGGCACGATCTCCTCCTGGAGCGAGATGCACACCCGCTTCATCGCCAACTTCCAAGGCACTTGCGACCGGCCCCCAGCCGTGAGCGACCGGCGCCGCATCAACCAACAGCCAGGAGAAACCCTGCAGAAGTACATCCAGCGCTTCAACTACGCTCGCCTCAAGATCCCCAAGGTGACTGAAGAAGCCATCATCTCAGCCTTCTCCGACAGCGTGCGCGACGTCAAGATGAAGGAAGAGCTAGGAATCCATGAAGACCTATGCACATCCCTGGAGCTGTTCAACTTGGCGACCAAGTGCGACAGGGCTGAGGAAGGGCGGCTCTCCCTCCTCGAGCTCCCGGCAGCCGACCGGAAGAAAAGAAGCTCAAGGCCAAGGACGTGAAGCGCAAGGGGGCTGCCGTGCTAGCAGCGGAACCGGACACCAAGTGAGGCAGGGATCAGCCTGAGTCATCTAAAGGGCGGACGGTACTGCGTTTACCACGACCTCCACACCCACAACACCAATGAATGTCAAGAGCTCAGAGCTGTGCGAGATGGGCGAATCGGACGACGCCCAGAGCGCAACGATGGGGGCTATGGCCGAGGAGGAGGAAGAGGCGGTGGACGATGGGAAGACCATGGCCTTCGCCAGGGATGGCGTGACCGCCCTCGCGAGGATCACTGGCAGGACCAACCTCGCGAGGGAGGCTGGAGGGACTAGCCTCGTGAGGACCGTCCCCACGGCAACGCAGGCCTCCCTCCTCTGCTGCCTCCACCGAGGAGGAATGAAGACCAACACCAAGACGATGGGGCTGGGGGCTTCCAAGAGCCACATGCAATTTCTTGAATCCTGGGTGGCAACCAGGCCCCAGCCTCACAGCGCATCTTCAAGCAGTTTTCTCGCGAGGTGAATGCAGTCCTTCCCAAGCTTAAGGCCACGCGCCCTCTCAGGTGGTCTTCGTGCGCGATCACATTCAGTTCCGTAGACCAGCTCAAGTGTGCGGCAACGGCCGGAGTCCTCCCGATGCTTTGCTCCCCAGTCATCAGCAACATACAGGTCACCAAGACCCTCATCGATGGCGGGGCAGGACTCAACATCCTGTCCGTCGAGACGTTCGACAATCTCCAAGTGCCATACGACCAGCTTCAGCCGACCAAGCCTTTCTCAAGAGTCACTGATGGTTCCACTGTTCCAATTGGGCAAGTGCGCCTTCCGGTCACCTTCGGGCAACGCAACAACTACTGCACCGAGCTCATCGACTTCAACGTCGCTCACATCCGCCTGCAGTACAATGCCATCCACGGGTACCCAGCCCTAGCCAAGTTTATGGCAGTGACTCACCATGGTTACAATGTCCTCAAGATGCCAGGAAGCGGTGGATTCATCACCGTACCTTGTGAAGAAAGGGACGCAATGTGCTCACTCGAGCATGCGTTGCAAGCCGCAGCAATCGAAGACCCAGATAGCAGGAGCGGGAGGCCTCCCGAGGCGACCCTCAAGAAGAAGAAGACCTCACCTGGCCAGAGCCACAAGGAAGTAGGCACCTTCAGAGGTATTGCGTCAGGATTCGCGCCCGATCAGGGAGCGCCTCCCTCTCGTGCATTGGAAGGCGCGCCCGGCGCCCTCCTCAGGCAGGGCTCGGGGGCTCTTTCTTGGAGAGCCACCGACCTTGCCAAGGTCGCGGGGGAGGCGCTCAGGCACCACTTGGAGGGGTGCTTTCAGGCACGCTTTCCTCAGAAAGGTACAAGTCAAAGGAGACAAAACCCCCAGGAGTTCATCGCAAGGAACACCCAAGAGCTACAAGAGTCCAGAGTCATGCGCGGCAGCCGCCGCTTGCCTGCCGTGGCCCCACATCCAGGCGCGGATGGAGGACTGCGCGTCTGCGTCGACGTACCACGGCTCAACCGAGCTGCGTCCTAGGAGCGCCTATGGCCTTCGTCCGTAGGGCGCTGCGTGGGACCACCCCACAGCTACGTTCGCATGCCCTTCGGCCTGTCGAGCGCGGTCGCCGCACATCAGCGCCTGTTGAGGAGCATTGTGGAGGCTCAGGAGGTCAGGCATCGCGCGGTCCTGGTGGAGGTGGCGATGGTGCCCGAAGACCTGCACGTGCCGCCAAAGCCTCCTGAGGCCCCTGGGCCTAGGGGCTCATGAGGGTCGACATCTTCACCGCGCCTCGCTCACTTCCTCAGCATCACTTCATCTTCAACAGCACCAGGTGACATCTTTCAGAGTTCTACTTTCAGCTGGGAGCGCCCACAGGGCTGCACCATTCCCAGGTCGCGTGGGTCCGTCCCCGCGGCATGTATCCATTTTGTTTATGCTCTTTATTTACCTTGTTGGGGGCGCCCCACGGGCTGCATCATCCCCATGCCGCTCGGGCCCGACCCAGCGGCGGTTGCTTTTACCTGCGCTTGCTTGAAATTGGATTTCCTCCTATGTGCTTAACATACCTGACCTAATCACCTGCTCAATCGACGCTTATTTGGAAGAGCCGCTCGCTCTGGCATGGCGCGTGTGCACGGGTCCGTCCCTGCAGCATTGATAAACCTGAGTGGTCGAGCTCTGGCCGCGGCAGCTCCGCACAGCGCCACCTCACCAGGCCCTCAGTGCCCTGACCGCTCCCTCGTAGTGACCATAGGTTGGCCAGCGACCGTAATGACAGGCGTTGTTTCTCCTCATGATTGGTGTGCAGGACCTACTCCAGGAGCAACATTGGGGGCATCGTGAGCTCTCTCTCCCTCTCTTCGGCACGGACCGCTTGCATGTTAAAAGGGGGGTACCTGAGCATCGCGACTCATGGGCTCCCACTGGCTCTCCAGCCCTCACCCCCTGGCCTTGACCCATGGCATCGCGACCTGTCAAACCAGCGGCGGATGAGCTCGCTCGAGGGCCGGGGCCTGAGGACGTAGAGCGTTAAGGAAAGTGCGGGGGAGTGGGAGGAAGCTCACGAGGGCCTAACCCAGCACTGCCTCGACCATCGCCTCTCGGGCCAGGCGCCTCCCCGAGGAACTACGTCAGACACACAAGATAAGCCGCGCCGTCGCAAAAGCTAGACCAACGCAGCACTAAATCCCCGCCCAGTGCAACTCTGTCACGGTGACGCTACCTTCCTTTCTCGCCCACCAAGGATTGCTTGAGTGCTAAAGGGGACCTCCCGAGCATCGCGACTCGGGGGCTCTTACCAGACCTCGGGCCGCTCACCTCCTGGCCTTCATCACGGCATCGCGACCTGGCATACCAGCGACGCCTGAAGCTTGTCTGGGGACTGGGACCTGTCAGCATAGAGCGCCAAGTCCTCGTGAGGATAGAAAGGGGGAGCTTAGACGGAACAGAACGGACAGCTCACACCAATTCATATTAAGGATATAGTAATTACAAAAGCACACCAGACGCCTTACATACCCCCGCGGGGTGTTGCTTTAATTCCTTGCAGGGAACAAAAGGTGCTAACCCTAAGGAACGCTACTTGCTAGCACCTCCCCAGGCGAAGCCATCATCAACAGTGGGCTGCCCAGTGCCGGCGCCAATCCCATCCAGATCAGTGGCGTCGGCGGCCCGATGCAGCTGCCTCACTCTGAGCGCGGCGCGAGCTCGGAGGCTCGTAGTTGTCGTCTCTCATCTCCGGGGTCGCGAGGAGTTCGGGGGAGCCGTTGAAGCCCGCAGTCCCTCCGCTGCTGCCTGAGGAGCTGCAGGAGGACCAACGGACGGGGCTGGTCCTCGCCCATTCGTCACCACTGCCGCTTCCCTTAGGGCAGCATTCCAGCCGGCGTCCTTCTTCATCAAAGACCTTGAAGAACATCAAGGAGGCACCATCGTATTGAAGATGGATCACCAAGGTGCCATCCGTGCGACAGACCCGGGCAATCTCACCCCAGCTCCAGATCATGAAGACCTTGACCGGAGTGACGATCGCGACCTCCGCTCCGGTTGCAGGGGTGACACAGTCGGCGTGCTGCAGCCAGAGCTCCAGGGCCCCGCTCAGCGGCATCTCGAAGGCGAAGGAGGGAGGAAGGCGGATCCACGAAGTTGGAGGCATGGCGGCATGAAGCACAAGCTCCGCGTGGACTCCAGGGGGGACGACGCGCACCACTGTGACTCGCTGGCGTCGGTGGCGACGCTGTCGATGTTGCCCGGCGCCCTTCCCCTAGGGCCTACGACACGGGCGTGCAAGGGCAGCGGAAACCCAGGCGGCGGCCACTCGTACCACGGCCTCGACACCACCTGCCAGGCGCCTTCGTCCCGGTGACAAAGGATTGGTCGCTTCTTTGGCAGGAGGGGGTTAGGTCCCTCTCTGGGGGCCTTTCCCTTCTCCTCAGCTGAAAACCGGCGGATCGGTGCCATTGGCGCAAGAGGAAGCAAGGATAAGGAAGAAGAAGAGGAAGGAGAATGAGAAAGGGGATCTAGGGCAAGACGGATGAGAGCGGGGCAAGTAAGCCTGGCCAGGCCCTCCCCCCTTTTTGTCAGTCATGCAGTTGCCGAGGCGTCATGGGAAGTGCAGACGCCCACGCCCACGCCCAATCAACCACGACGCGATGCCCAAGGCCGGGGGCTGTTATGGCCCGCGGAGCTTCGCGCTTGCCCCTTCGCTTCTTTGCTAAGCCAAGCCCACGCGCGCCTTGGGCCCTGGGGCTACTGTCGGCGTTCTGGGAACGGGGGTCCCCAGACTTGCCTGCCTGCGGCCTGTCGCGTGGCTCAAGCGGGGGCCCAACGCGGCCCATCTTTGTCAGCTCAAGCTCAAGACCCTCGCGAGGGGCCAAGCCTCGCGGGGCGGACGACAGGAAGCTTCCTCAGAGGCAGCCTCATCAGGCAGGCTCGCGAGGAGGCGGAGAGATCAAGGCAGGGGTACCTCGCGAGGAAACCGTGATGCAAGCCATGACGATCGAGACCAGGTGGGCGCCAGGCGGGCGCCGGCCTACGCAGTGTCCTTGTTTCCCTTTTGGTGCAAAGGGGGCAAGCACAGGCCAAGGCATCAGGCAATGGTTACTATTCCGGTGCAACGAGACCAAGACCAGTCGGACGGCAGGACGGAGGACACCGTGGAGCCCAAGACGGCGTCATCGTCAGTGCTTTTGGCAGCCGAAGACCACCTTTGGTCAGGATAACTTGTACTAGATGTTCCCCTTTGAAATGGCCAATTGTTGGCGCCCTTCCCGCTCATTATTTGGGGAGAGGCCCAGGGCCTCTATAAATAGAGCTAGCCACCACAGAGTAGAGACATCTAGACACCCCAAGAACATCGAGAGATCTGGTAGAACCCTAGCAGAGAGAGAGAGGCGATGAAATCACCCTAGCAGTTCATCGCACCAGCTCAAGAACACCTATCGCGAGGCTGTTCTTCCCTTGTACTGTCCATCATCAGCCCCAGAGGCAATCCACCACACCACACACTGGAGTAGGGTATTACACCACAACGGTGGCCGAAACCAGTATAAACCCCGTGTCTCTTGTGTTGTTCATCATTTTCATCTTAGTTCCCACGAGAGGATCAGACGTAGATCGGTAGGGGAGAGATCTCCATGCGCACCCCGGTGTTCGAACCTCAAGGGTCTGCCGAAACCAGAAACTCGACAATTTCATTAAAGATAGTGTTCCAACTCCGAGATGCTTGCACCAGCCCATAGATGGAGCGCTGGAGCTTGCATACCTTGTTAGCATTCTTAGGATCGACAAAACCTTTCGGCTGCATCATATACAATTCTTCCTTAAGAAAGCCGTTAAGGAATTCCGTTTTGGCGTCCATTTCCCATATCTCATAATCATAGTATGTGGCAATTGCTAACATGATTCAGACGAACTTCAGCTTCGCTACGGGTGAGAAGGTCTCATCGTAGTCAACCCCTTGAACTTGTCGATAACACTTAGCAACAAGTCGAGCCTTATAGATGGTAACATTACCATCCGCGTCCGTCTTCTTCTTAAAGATCCATTTATTCTCTATCGCACGCCGATCATCGGGCAAGTCTGTCAAAGTCCGTACTTTGTTTTCATACATGGATCCTATCTCGGATTGCATGGCTTCAAGCCATTTGTTGGAATCTGGGCCCGCCATTGCTTCTTCATAGTTCGAAGGTTCACCGTTGTCTAACAACATGATTTCCATGACAGGGTTGCCATACCATTCTGGTGTGGAACGTGTCCTTGTGGACCTTCGAAGTTCAGTAGCAACTTGATCCGAAGTACCTTGATCATTATCTTTAACTTCCTCTCTAGTCGGTGCAGGCACCACAGGAACATCTTCCTGAGCTGCGCTACTTTCCGGTTCAAGAGGCAGTACTTCATCGAGTTCTACTTTCCTCCCACTTACTTCTCTTGAGAGAAACTCTTTCTCCAGAAAGGACCCGTTCTTGGCAACAAAGATC